>NW_024962263.1:44377762-44486492 GCF_019238085.1 Lagopus leucura
CCTATCCTATCCTATCCTATCCTATCCTATCCTATCCTATCCTATCCGCTTCTGTTCTGCTCTGCTCTACACTTTCTTCCCCATTGGAGTGGAGAACTGGGTCTGTTGTGAATATTAGAGTTACTTTAGCAACAAGCTAGTAAGGATGAATGTGATTCATTTTGGTCTGGGCTTCCTTTCCTTCTCTGTACTGCGTCTATCAAGTGATTTAACCTGTCAGGTTACTATCTTTTCAAGAAAGAGCACTGAAAAATGCAAATATTCTTATCCCTCAGAAGAGTGCTTAAGCCTTTGCAAAGCAGGACCATCCTCAGGGATGGGCATATGGCCTTTTATGCCCCGTGCTTCCTTCTAAATCTATCAGAGTTTAGTACATTTGGTAGATGTCTAGGGGTCCAGCTAGATGAAAAACTTAACATGAGCCAGCAGTGTGCACTTGCAGCCCTGAAGCCCAACTGTATCCTGGGATGCATCAAAAGAGAGATGGCCATTAGGAAGAGGGGGATGATTGTACCCCTCTACTCTGCCCATCTGGGGTACTGCGTCCAGACCTGGGGCCCACAGCACAAGAAGGAATGGAGCTGTTGGAATGGATTTAGAAGAGGACCATGAAGATGATCAGCGGGCTGGAGAACATCTTCTACAAAAACAGAATGAGGGTACTAGGCTTGTTCAGTCTGGGGCGAATCTCATTGTGGCCTTCGAATACTTAAAGGCAGCTTATAACCAGGAGGGAAATCATTTTTTTTTTCATGGGTAGGTTGTGATAGGACAGGGGGAATGGTTTTAAACTAAAAGAGGGGAGATACAGATTAGATGTCAGGGGGACATTTTTCACTGAGAAGGTGGTAAGATGCTGAAAAACACTGTCCAGATAAGTGATGAATCACAGAATCACAGAATTGTAGGGGTTGGAAGGGATCTCTAGAGATCATCGAGACCAACCGCCCCTGCCAAAGCAGGTTCCCTACACCAGGTCACACAAGTAGACGTCCAGGCGAGACTTGAATATCTCCAGAGAAGGAGACTCAACAACCCCCCTGGGCAGCCTGTTCCAGTGCTCCGTCACCCTCACCGAATGCCCTATTCCTGGAGATACTCAAGGCTGGGGAAGCCTGACTGAATGAGTACTAACCTGCCTATGGCAGAGGAGTTGTAACTAGATGATCTTTGACATCCTTTCCAACCCAAGCCATTCTATGATTTTATGATGATACCTGTAATCGGGTTTATGCCATAATGTGGCATAATGTTGAGTGGAAATAAACTGAAAACACGTTGTTATTCCACATAAATCTTCATATTTTGCCATCACATTTTCTATTAAAATTAATGAATAGAGCCAAGTAGAGTGAACAGAAATATATGAATTTATGTGAGGGAAAAAATGTCATCAGATTGTTATTAATCTATTACACTTGTTTTTGTTTATCAATACACAAAGTGGTTTGGGATTGACGTGCTGGAGAGCAGTGTAGAGGAAAGGGACCTGGGGGTCCTGGTGAACAGTGGGCTGACCATGAGCCAGCACTGTGCCCTTGTGGACAAGAAGACCAGTGGCATTCTGGGGCATACTTGGTTAGTATGTCGAAAGGGGTTCTCCTCCCCTTCTATTCTGCCCTGGTGACCGCATCTGGAGTATTGTGCCCAGTTCTGAGCCCCTCTGTTCACAAGGACAGGAACTGCTTGAGAGAGTTCAGTGCAGAACCACAAAGATGATGAAGGGACTGGAGCATCTGCTTTATGAGGAAAGGCTGAGGGAGCTGGGTCTCTTTAGCTTGGATGAGACTGAGAGGTGACCTCATTAATGTTTATAAATATGTAAAGGATATGTGTCAGGAGGGCAGAGCCAGGCTCTTCTCAGTGACATCCAGTGATAGGACAAAGGGCAATGGATGCAAGCTGGAACACAGGAGGTTCCACAAAAATATGAGGAAAAAACTTCTTTACAGTGGGGGTGACAGAACGCTGGAACAGGCTGCCCAGAGAGGCAGGGGGGTCTCCTTCTCTGGACACATTCAAAACCTGTGCGGATGCATTCCTGTATGACCTAGTCTAGGTGTTCCTGATAAGGCAGGGGGATTGGACTAGATGATCATATGAGTTTCCTTCCAATCCCTAACATTCTGTAACTGGTATGGAGAAGAGACAGCAGCTATTAAAATGAAGACTTGGTAAAAAAAATACTCTTTTCACTTCTTAGCCAGGATTATGGCATTTCATTTATTTAAATAAATAACACTTTTTTTTAGCTCATCTTTTCTCTTCTCTTTTTTTTCTTTTCCTTTCTCTTCTCTTCCTCTCTCTTCCCCTTCTCTTCCTCTTCTCTCATCCTCTTCCTCTCCCTCTTCCTCTCCCTCTCCTCTCCTCTCCTCTCCTCTCCTCTCCTCTCCTCTCCTCTCCTCCTGCTGTCCCTGCTCTCTGCAGACACTCCTGCCTCCTAAACCAGGAGCTGTGGCCTTCCAAAGGCTGGCTCCTGCCTTTCCCCCAGCTGGGCCCATTTCTCTGTCCATTCCTGAGCTCGCAGTGAGCTGGCATGTCAGCAGGAGATTTCTCCTGTCTGACTGTCCTCTCATTCGCCAGATCTCTGTCCCCACTATCCACAGGCACCATACTTTTTCCCTTGCCCCACATGTACTCACTTGGACTGTGTTCTGGAAGCAGTCACGGCTGGGCTCTGTCTCGAGCAGGACCACCATGAGCCAGCCCAGAGCTTTCAACGATGTTTGCTGAAGCTGAAAGCAGAAGAGGAGATTGAGGTGTGGCATCACAGCTGCTGCCAGAGCACAGGTCATATGTGCTGAGGTAGGGTTCCTACTGAGAGGTGTCCGGGAAAGTGACAGCAGGTTACCTGCAGGTACTGAGCTGCTTGCTGTGACTTCCTGATCTTCAGCATCATTTTGCTGAAGGCTGTGTCACAATATTCTTGCAGAACAGAGTCAACATTTCACACATGTCCTTGTTTCCAAAAGCAGGCTTCAGCTTACTAACAGGAGGAAAAAAGGAAGAGAAAGCAGAAAGGGCCTTTACCAGTGCTCTCCAGACTGGTTCAGACAACATCCAACATTCTCCAAATCAACAGCTACAAACTAAACACCCCCAGCACATGCTGCTGAGCACTGTGTTTGGTTCCAGCAGCGCTCACCTCCTCCCTAGCAGCAGTGAACCACCTCCCTCTCTGAAGGGAAGGAGACCCCTTCTCTTCCCCGCCACGGGACAGGAGCACCAGGGCCTTTCTCCCTGAGCTGAGGGAGAACCTCAGCTTCGCTGGGCACAACAGCCCAGCCATCTGTCCTGTGGTTGCAGCTCCTCACCCCTTACCCCCTCCAGGCCTTCGGAGCTACCCAGTAGGTGGAGCACCATCTTGTTTTGCAATCCCAGAGGCTCCCGCCCTTACCTCAACTGCTCCAGGGCCAGAACCACCTTGAGGGACACTGGGGAGACAGGGACACCCAAGCAATACTTCTTCAGCAAGTCCTGTAAGTCCCAGAGAGACACTGTCAAAGTGGGCAAGAAGCACGCAAGAGCTGTTCCACCCGGCCCAGAGACAGACACAACTGCCACACACCAGCCCCATCACTCCCACGTTTCCCACTGCAGGATGCAGCAGCTCCACAGCTGATGGACCCAGCCCGCTGCCCAGCTGCTGCTGGCCAGCACCCAAGGTCCCCACCAGCTGGAGACATGTATGTCTCCAGGGAAGTGAGCCTTGTGACACAGCCCAGAACTCCACTGCAGATAGCTCTGGCTCTAGGCACTCACCATCAGGATCTCCAGAAGCTTGGCCTTCAAGGAGAGGTTAAAGCTGGCGGAATCACCCACGCTTTGGAAGGCAGAGCTGGAGTTGGTGATGCTCTGCACCGGTGCAAGTTTGTTCTTCAAGTCCTGAGGCCCAAGAGAGAAGAACATGCTTTGAACTGCAGGAAGGGCTGAGGGCTCCACGGGGGACACATGGGAGCGATGCCAAGGGAAGGGCTTGGATCCTCATCTGGGCACAAACCACTCCCCGAGGGACCTTTAGAAAGAGAAGTCCCATCTCAGCATCTCTCCATGTGGAGGGGCTGCAGCTGGCACTCAGACTCCCTTGAAATGCCCTGTTTCAAGCTCTCACCTGGCAGCTGCAGCTGTAGAGCAGCAGGATGTTGCCCACAATGTCTACCTCCAGGCGGGCGAGCAGTTGTTCCCTGGAGGCACACAGTGCCAAACTGCTGTAGGAGAGCATGAGAACGCTGCGTGTGGCATGAACAATCCTGCTGTTCAGCATTATCTGTGTGGGGAGGATGCTTTGAGACACTCGCTCAGTGGCCCCCAGTGCCTAACAGTGCACCTGGGCTCCCAAGGCAGGAGCTGCTGTGAAAATAAGGCAGAAGAAAGCCCAGGTGGAATCCCGTAACACTTCACCTTCTTGATCCTGGGAATCCTTCCATTCCGGCCCTTGCACAGCCTGGACAAAAACATGATGAGGGTGTCCAGGACTGGGTGGAAGTTGCCCTCAGCAGCATGGCTGACAAGAGAGATCATCCCCTGCACAAAAGAACAAGGGGCAGTTGGTGCAGGCCTGAACTTACTGGTGCAGCCAACCACAGTGGCTGGGCCAGTCCTCGCCTGAGGGAAACGCTTTCCTTTCCCAAACCAGCTCACCTGGATCCTGAGGTTGCTGCACACACGCTGCACAGCCTCTGCAATCTGGGGCAGCTTCTCCGTCATCATGGGTTCTGCAAGAGATGTGCAGAAGCATGCATGGGACACAACCCCGATGGCAAAAGGGATCCCTGGAAATAGTGACCTATGGTACTGACCATCAGACCAAGCTAGAGCACTGAGCAGACCCAGGGCTGCCACACATCCAGCCTCCTTCTCATCGCCCAACTGCAACTGCAGAAACAGGAGTGTTTCTTCTGGGCGGATTCGGGCTGCAGAAAGAAAATCCCGTGCTATGTTAGCAAGAAACTCATGCCCATTGCTGAGGTTTGCGAGAAAGCTTTTGGCCAGGGCACCGCCAAGAATCTCCAAGGCTCCTCCTCTCCTTACCCTGCAGCAGGATGCAGTGGGTCAGCTCTTTGCTATTAGCCTCGCTGTGCTGCTTGGTGTCATCAGAGAGCTGTGGGAGCAAGGTCCACTTCAGAAAATTGCATCAGCACTGAGGACAGAAAAGAAACTGTGCTGCCAGCTCTTGTCTCCCTTGGCACTCTCAGGAGGAGGACATGCAGACAAAACCCAGCCTGCCCCACAGCATCCCTGGGGGCATACGCATGGCTCTGGAGCAGTCTCTGGCATGCAGGAGCTACAGCTGAGCGCCTGTCAGAGTCTCAGAGCTTTGCAGTCCTCCTGAGACTTAGCCAACAGGGAAACTGCTGTGGGTGCAAGGATAGGCTCCCTTTACCTGGTAGAACATTGCACTGGTAATGGCCAGAAACTTGTCCTTGGGGATGACAGTCTGAACTCCCTCTAAGGCCTCCAGGAACATACTGAGGCTCTGCAAAAGACCAGGAGAGGAAAAAAGGGCTGAAACCACATCTAGCCACTTGGGAGCAGAGAAACCGTTTCCCAATGGTTTCTCCACTGGGGGAAGCTCCTGCACAGGCATTCTTGTTTGTCCCCCACCTTCCAGCAGCACCAAAAGAGTCTTTCTGCTCTCAACCAAGCCCTGTTGGCACTGTTTGCAAGCATTTCCCACCCAGCATCCCTCTTCTCCCTCATCAGATACAACTGGATGTGGTCCGCCTGGTTTTTAGCACAGAGCTCCTCAGGCACTCAGAGCCCCACGGTGGTGGTTGTGAAGCCTCCCATTCCCAGGAGATGGGCCCCAGTGCCTCTTGGCTCCCTCCTGTCCCAATGTTCCTTCCTTGACTGAAGAGCTCAGCAAGCCTCAGACCTCCCTTGATCACCTGTTCCTTCTTTCTCCAAGGGCTCCCCACCTCCTCCCCGCATCCCCCTGGCCCCTCATGGCATTTGCATGAGCCCCACGTCCACTCTGAGCCCTGCACAACATCTCACGTTGGTCACTCTGCAGATGTCTTGGACCTCCTGATGTGGGCGCATGAGCCAGAGGAGCTGCTCCCAGGCATGCTCTCGGTGCAGCTCGTCTTGCAGGAGGACAGCCATCATGGCAGCCACAGCCCCGAGGACGGCCTGTTTGTCCTGCAGAGGAATGGCAGAGGCCCAGTATGAAAGACTGAAGGTCTGCTCTTCCTACAGAGAGGGCTTTCTCTTTCCCTTCCCCTTCCCCATACCCCCTTGCCCAGCAGGAGATGAGCTCACTCTGGAGGGCAGGGACATTTTCCCCACACCCTCATCCCCAGTACTCCCTGCCACAATGTTGTGACATGCAGCTGCTTCCTGGCAGGGAGATCCAGCCCTGAGCACAGTTTGGGGCCCTTTGCAGAGTTAGCCCACTCCTTCTCATCACCCCTCTGCTCTCAGCCCACTGGGCACAGGCAGAGCTGCTGACGTGGAGGTCCCCACTGCCATCCTGGGCTGGGAATGCAGCAGTGCTCACCTTTTCCTCCTTGCAGTCCTGCCAGTTTCTCAGCACGGAGAAGAAGAGCCGGTAAAGATTCTCGTAGATTTGCTCTTTCTCCATTGGCAGGCCGGGGGCATTGCTTTCCAGAGCAGAAGTGAACCTGGACTCCTTCTGACCAATGCTGCACAACTGAGACAACAAGGTGAAACAGAAAAATAAATGAATAATTAATTTTAAACGAAAAAACAAACAAAAAAAAAAAAAAAAAAAGAGAAAAGGGAACCTGTGAGAGTCTTCAGGGCAGGGTGCTTCAAGGGCTGTCCTGAGTCCCCTGCTCTGGAGCCAGCACTCACCAGCACAAGCGAGGCGCAAGGTCCAGCAACTCCTCACCTGGCCCACCACACTGCGCAGGCCAGCCAGCATCAGCCACATGAAGGGGATGCACTGTGGAGCTGCAGGGGACAAGGAGGGGGCCAGGGTCAGAGCCCTGGCAGCGAGGGAGGAGGGGCGGAAGCCCTGCATCCCCCAGCTCAATGCAGATCACGCGCAGAGGGGAGAGACCCCTTTCCCCGGTTGTCATAGATGTAGGGTGGCTGAGAGTACTCTACTGTAGTTGCTGAACAGTTTGGTGAGGGTGATGAGCACAAACTCCTTGGCTATCTCCCCCATGGCCTTCAGATGGCCCTGGAGCTCAGCCATCACCAAGCTGAAGTGTGTCCGGTCCAGAGCCACCAGGACGTTGCTGGCAGCCATCCTCATGTTGTTTGTCACACCCTGAAAAAGAGTCACTCGTGACACACTGTACAGGAGACTGCCTGAGACCCTTGGAAGGGCTAAGCCACCGCCGTCCACCAGCAGAACACCAGCACGGGCAGGCGGCTCCCTTTGCCTTTGGCTGTAACCCCTCACCTGCGTCGCTCTCAGGTCCTGGGACACCTCTGCCAGCAGCCAGTTCGCCTCTCCGCATGGTGGACGGCTGTCATCTTCCCACAGGACGCCCTCCAGCTCGCAGTACACCTGTGCTCGATCACACTGGGGACAGGGATCAATCATGGTTTGCTTTGCCCTTGTTCTCGGGGAGCTGCCCGCTGCCACCCATCATTATGCTGGTGTGCTGCCGGGGCCTGGCACCCTCAGGACCTAGCACTGGGCCACGGCAAGGATTCACGATTGGATGTCTCCAGCTCACCTCATGGTCTTGCAGGCGCTGCTGCAGCAAAGTCATGGCACAGAGAGGGACAGGGCTTGCCACCCTGCCTCTCCCCCTGCAACGCGTACATCTGGGCACGCAGCCCACACAAGCAAGAAGACCAAGAAGGAAAGGGTAGAGCAGCTGCCGCTGGTGTTGCTTGGAGCCAGGGCCGAGCTTTAATATCTGCCTTGAAAGATATGAGACCACGTTCTTCCTCACTGAGATTTGATTTGCAGTATTTTGGTCATCTTTAACAGCACAAGCTTTATCACTACAACTTAGAAATAGACGTATTTTCAGTCTGCTCCTTCAAGGTCTCCAGAACTCTTTTTTCTCATTTGAAGGAATCTCAGAGAGTGAGCTCCAGCTCAGAAGAGATACCTGCTGTGAGCAATATTTCCTTGTTTCCCTGCTGTGAAAACCCAGTTTTCTCTTTAAAATTTCTGGATCAAATTGTGGGGGTGCAGAGCTGATTGCTACTAAATTCCTTTCAAGTTACCAGGTGGATAGAAGGTGGTAAAGCAGTGGACGTGGGCTATCTTGATTTTAGTAGAGCATTTGACACCATCTTCCACAGCATCCTTGCAGCTAAACTAAGGAAGTGTGGTCTGGACAATTGAGTAGTGAGGTGGACTGTGAACCAGCTAAAGGAAAGAAGCCAGAGAGTTGTGGTCAATGGAACAGAGTGAATCTATTTGGAGGTCTGTATCCCTCAAGGGTCAGTACTGAAATCGTACCAGATCTGGTACTGAGGACCAGACAGCATGCAGGGCAACCTTGCCAGGTTCAAGGCCAGGCTGGATCTGGCTCTGGGAAGCCTGGTCTGGTGGTTGGCGAACCTGCACGTAGCAAGGGGTTGAAACTAGATGATTATTGTGGCCCTTTTCTACCCAGGCCATTCTGTGATTCTGCGATTCTGTGATTCACTGAATGTGGTCCAGGCAAGCCAAAAGGTTGGGCACCACACTTCAAATGATAATCTATCTTGTTTATTATCTTATTAAAAATGTATGAGCTGCATGCATGGCCATTAGTATACGCATTACCAGAGATAAAATGCAAGGAAATAAATTCAGGTAAATGTATGTGGATATAGATCTTAATCATAATAATGTCTCCATCCAAGCTCTGCCAGCTGAAAGCTGGAACTAGCTAAAATAAGAGCTATTTCAAGGATTGCAAAGTGATACTCCTTCTTAAATATCTCCATCAAAATAATTCTGATGCCTTTAAACTGAGAAAAATCAAATCAGTGTTCTGGAGGACTTGGAACTGCTTTTCTCAGAAGCAGAGTTGTAATATCTTTGCAAAAAGGAGTTCCTCCCTCCAGGAGGTATCTGGCAAATAGACCTTTCTGACATGGTGAGCACCCATCTGTTAGCCCGATAGTGCAGCATAGTCAGGAAACAGAGTGTATCCAAAATTCTGTGATTAATGGAGCTGGCAGTATTTTTGCAAATGTTGGGAGAAAGCAAGAGACAAGACAGCACAATTTGCCATTGACTTGACTTTCTTGAAGTTAATCGGAATCAGGATAAAGTCAGAGGAATTTAACATTTCAGTTTAGGATGAAAGACAAATGAAATTTAAATTCAAAAGGGAAAATAATATATGTGAGCATTACTAATGTCCTCTGCTCCAGTACCTGCTTGGGAATTCAAGAATACTGATAAATGAAAGAGTATGGAGTCAATGAAAAACAGGTTATGATATGATGACTAAACTAAACTGAATGATGAGTGACTAAATCATTGTAATCCAGAACAATTTGCTTTGAATTTCCCAATTAAATAATCCCAAAGCAGCAATATTTCTGCCCCTTCTCTCTAACCTACAAAGATCAAACTGTGAAGCGTAACAAGCAGTAATCAGTCTGTGAGGAACTTTCCCACTAGTTTTCCTATGGTATCCTTAAAGTTTTGCTCAGACCTGCACACACTTGCATTAATACTCCAGATTCTCACAGGATAAATGGTGTCTGTCTGGTCCAAACTGCTGTGCAGCACTATCTTTACTCTGTTAAATACTCAGTATGGATATATCATTTAAAAAAGAGGCATGGCTTTAAGCTCCATTACGAAACCCATGTAACAGCAAAACCCCGTTCAATGCTCTCCAATTTATATCTGCACTAAAATAACATTTTATGAGTAATAGATAATAACATTTATTGAGTAATAGATAAGTACTTTTGAGTAGAATCTAATTTGATAAAGTAAAAACTTGTATACATCAGAAACTATTTTATCTTTATCACCACTGTTTCTTCTAACTGCTAAAGTATGTCAAGAAGTTTTGTTGTATGATTCATGTATTAATCATGATTTTTTACAAACACTTAATCTGCTGCTTTGTTTACTTCTATGATAGGATTGTTTTCGCCTAATTCTCTTGGACAAAAGCAAGAAAATAAGGAAGCTAAGAAAATGGTGCTCGAGAAATTCCAAAAGCTGATCTTCCCCCTTCATTGTGTGTTTCAAGTTTTTGCAATGAGAGGAATAAAAAGAACTCTGTTCATGCTTAGGAGGACCTTTTTTGAAGATGTCCATCTGGACCGTCCTTGCTTATATTAAAAATCAGGAATACAGAAGATACTTTGTAAAACAAAAGAAAATGTAAGTTATATCAGCAAGACTATGAATTTCTGCCTATATCCAAAAGGGAGAGATATGTATGTATCTTTATACCACTTTTCCTTTTTGTCTTGGCTTTGTTAATCTGGATCTCTCAAAAGTAGGAACACTGTGTATATATAATATATATACATATATATAATGTAACTATATATATAGTTACAGCTGTAGCCCATAATGATTTGATTAATAATGGATTCTTGGTATTTACACAATATTTCTGATTCACTGTACTTTACTCATCACTCTTTGTTCAATTAGGAACCATCAGCAATCTTCCCAATGCTGTTTAACACCTATTTTTGAATTTGTACTTCTGTCTTGGTAAAGATATATATATATATAAAAGGTCTCTGTCATTTGTCTAGACAGTTCAACAGTGTACTGTAAGATGAATGAGCTGAATTAAAATGAAGCTTTCTCATCAAATAAGATTTTATCCATCTTTCAGTTAATTCCAAAATTTAAACATGAACCTCAGTGCTCAGAAACTCTGTGATATGTGGCTCTGAGTCCATAAGCCAACAAATGGATTCAGATGAAATATAAATATTGAGAATCACTCAGTAGTCACTTTAACTGTTAGAGAAAGAACTTCTTTGCTACTATCCATAGTGGAAAAATCTTGATCCTGCTATGTTAATATCTCTTATGTCTTCAGAGATGCATCCTCTTGAACAGGGTCAGGCCCATGGAGAAATGTAAGGTGTTGCCTCAAAATGCAGTGTTCTTTAATTCTTCTGCTCCTCTGTTTCTTTTCTTTCATTTCTTTTTTTCTTTTCTTTTTTTTTTTTTTCCCCAAGACATTCTTGTTTCAGCTGCTTCAGATGACTGCAGCTGATAAAACAGAGATGTCCCTAACCATTTAGACCTTTGCTTATCAAAGCAAAGATGTTAAACTCTACTGAAGGAAAAAAAAAAAGCAAGCACAGACAGTTTTTTATGTATTTCTCTTTGGTGTTCTGTTAAGATTCTTTGGTCTGTAAGGGGTTTTCCTCTTTTTTCAGTAATTAGGTCCCAAGCTGATTCACATGGTCTTCTTATGCAGAATGTATTGTGTTATTACCACATGGAAGACAGCTTTGCTCACTTGGTTGTGTTGCTCAGACAACCCTATTGGATTGTTTTTCCACTAGTGCAGGCGACCATTTGTGTACTGGAACTAAGATCATGGCTAGTAATTGCTTCTGAGAAACATAGTTCAGCTGTAACATCTTTCAGGAGAGGTTGGGTAGCATTTCATTATTTTGACTCATGAGGCAAGCCATCTTCCATTTTCTGTCAATATACATTTCTACCTTTTGTATCTCATAGTCCCCTAAGTGACTATTTATTGGAACAAAACAGTTAAATGTAACATTGGTTAGGGAACTATTGACTTTTCCTTCTAAACAATTCAAAGTACACAGAAAAAAAACAGATAGTTGTTAAAGAGCAAACTGTCTTTTACTAAGGTGAATTAGGTGCCTGAGCTGTGGTCACACGGTGGTATAAATGCCACCAAGTTTTCTGCTACCACCAGTGTGAACAAGTAAACTCCTCATTAGAAATTTTATATAATGTATGCTGCTATGATTTTCAGGTAAAGAAGTCTACGAATAAAGTAAAATCAGCCTAAGCCATATATGGAAAACTATTTCATCTTATCTCCAGATCTATTTAGACGTTTGAAAGAGAGGATCTCTGCTTCACTTGGTGCTTAGATGATGTCAGGGCTTTGTTTTTCCCTTTCTTTCAGTCTTCTGAGTCTGCTTTGCAAGACAGTTTGTGTAAGGCACAGAGGAAAAATATCCTCCAAGGAGTCTGTGCCTGGGCAAGTTTCTGGTGCTGATTGTAAGTGGTCCCTCGTTGTTGGGGAGGAGTGCATGCATGTCCACATTTGCAGCCTTTGGTATGGCAGTTCTCACTGTGCACTAGAGAAGTCAAACTGCAGTGCTCACAGAATTAATCACATCTAGCAGTTACAAGTCCATGACAGGAATTATTGCAACAAATGTCTGTTAGTATGCAAATGAGGCCTCTATTGCTTCCAGCATCATCCTGTAATTACTCAGCTATTTTCTCAAGTGTGATTTATTGAATCAGCAATTTATGAAGATGGAGTGGCATAACCTAATTTACTTGTGTAGCTTTGTTAATGGTTAAGGGGTAGAAATATGCTTCCTGTCACTTTTGCAATAGTATTTGTTAGCACTAGAAGTTGATATGGGTCATTTAATTTGTCTTGCAGCATGTTTTGGAATCAGCAGTTTCTCAGCAAGCTTGTTTTCTGTGATATTCTTGTGCATTTAGCTTAAAGACAAGCTCTGAGAAAACAGCAACAGCTGGTGCTAAACAAGAAGTAAATGGCTAGATGAATTGAGTAATATAAATAATTAGTAATTAGCGAGGAACTGACTGTATTCCTTACTATTGTGCCATTACTAAACACAACTCTAAACGAAAACTAAGGTTAATGTATTCTAGAAGCTGAAACAATATAATATGTAAAAATCAAAATAAGTGCTCACTGTAATTTTGTTCATGACCACTAATAGACTGAGGATCTGTGCTGAGGCTAATTGCAGTTAATGTTACACAGTCACAAATAAATGCATGACACACACAGCTTCGGTTCTGTTCTGTCAGCTGCACTGTGCTGATGAGAATCTCAGGTGTAGCCATAGTTAAGGAATGCAGATTAAACTGCAAAGTCACATCCTACAAACACATATATGTATGTTAAATCACAAAGGGCTTTTATTTTCCTAAAATTGTTCTGTCCTTGAATCCTTCTTCAACACTTCTGTCTTACAGTCTCTTGCTTCAGATGTCAGTAAAAAATTGTTTGTTCAACAGTTGCTCCATTTACTCCTCACTTCAAACTCTGCTTTATGAATTCATTTGGGCAACATTATCTCAATTATTTTTGTATGCAGCTTTGGCAAATCTGAAACTGAAATTCCCTCGGCATGGTGAAGGATGGGATCAGAATATTATTCTCTCATTCTCTCAATTCTGATATTTTTACATAGGAAACTCACATCTACTACAGGAAGTCTACGGATATGCCATCAGGTATCCACCCCAAATTTTGCAAGCAGAAGTCTTTCTGTTTGTCTGGAAGTGACTTTCCATGACAAATAGGGCACAGCCAGCAGGAGCAAATCACTTAAGCTGTACAGAATTTGTCACTGTGAAGCGTGGATGCCCAAGATTCATTTTCAAACAGATTTCTTCTTTTCCCTACAATTTGTTTCTTTATTACAAGAACTGGACTTATGATTTATGTGAGATCAGTTATAGCTTGAGAGGTTATTCAGCACAAGAAAAGATGTCAGAATTGGGCCTTAATTGAACTAGAATATTCATTGAAATTGTATGTAATTTTAATATGATGTGAAAAAAAAAAAGATAATTAAAACCTGCTAAACTGCTAAACTGCTAAAGAGAAAATGAAACTTTACAAAGGTATTTCAAATGGACATCTGGACAGCATCCTACATTTTATACTGGAGAATGATTATTCCTTTCTTTCTGGTAAAGTACTTTAAAACCTCTGACTTTTTGCAGGCAGCAGAAACATTCATTATCGCACATGACAAAGAACTCTCTTTTCAGAACATACTGTTAAATCACCATCTGAGTTTGGTACCTAGTTTCAGTGTGTGGGAATAATGACAGCCAACTGCTTAGCCATGTGCAGCAGGCATGATTCCCTGATGAAAGGTCAGGGAAAGATTACAGGATGCCAGCTAATAATGCACATGAAAAGCAATGACCCTTAACAGACCATCAGAACTGTGATGGTCTGTTGACAATTGTGTTTTCTTTTCTAAAGCAAGCATTGAACTTACAGACTTGTATCATGACATAAGAACAGTATAGGATGGAATTGGAAATACAGGTCCTTAATTTTAACTCCTGTTGTAATTACTGTCCAAGGAGGAAAAAATGGCTTTAGCAATGTCTCAAAGAGTATTTTTTCTGGTTTTCTTTTAAAAAAAAAAGAAAAAAAAAAAAAAAAAGAAAAAAAGAAAAAAAAAAAAGAGGGACAAGGAATTTCTTCAGAAATGTTTTTCTTTTAGAAAGACTTTTCCTTTGATCTGACTGAACATGGTTGTCTGGCAACCACAATTTCAAGGATCTTTTCAATATATGAAGCCTGTAGTTGCAGCAGAGATTTTCATTGTCAACCCTGAAAAAAGTGTGATATGTACTAGAGAAGTTGGGCTTTCTGACTGGTGGGCTCAAGGATACATAAAGAGTTAATCTAAAAATGAAATTGAGATAGCAAGTCCCTCAAATACCTTAAAAATCTATATATTTCCTTTTATTCCCCTTTCCCTTTGCTCCTCTGAGTTCTTTTTTCTGTCCTTTCCAAATACTGAATGAGTTTCCTAGTAGTGGGTTAGAGCTTGCATATCAAGGGATGTGGGTCTCTAGCAGGCACCTTGGTCCCATGCAGCTCATAGCTTTCTTACTATTGTCTGCCACTTTATCAAATGACAGGGCCCTCAGGGGTGAGAGCTGGTTGGTCTAAGCTTGGCTCAAATGAGAAACAATGGTGATCGAACCTTTTACCAGACTAGTTCCCCCAGGAAGTACAGCTGTACAAGCCAAGAATTTGCAGTTCCCTTGGTGAGGATCAGTGTGAAGAGGACTGTTGGTGTGGAAGTTGTGCTAAGCTTGGCCTGTCCTCATTCATCTCTTGCTCTCCAGCAGATTTAATCTTGTTGGGTGCTTGCACCAACATCTGAGAGACTGGCTTTTGGGTGGAACGAGTGGGATCTCCTTCGGCTCTAGCATTCACTGCCCAGTTCAGCTCTTTCTCACATTCACCTGTAAGGTGTGATCTGTTGGCATTTACATGTACAAATAGATGTAGGGCTACCTTGTCAGCCTTCCACCCTTACTGCTTCTTGGGCAAGGTGTTGCTCAGCCCTATGAGTTTTAGAATAACAAGACAACACGTATGGGGATGACATTATTATGTGTTACAGTGTACACTGTCAGCATCTAATCAGCTTGTCATCTTACAGTTCTAGTTGTGATATTCCCACAGTTCCTACAATACTGTTGCTTGTTATTATTCTGTTCCTGGCTCTGGCACTGGCTTGCCTTGGGAAAATTACATGATCTTTATGCTCTATTTTCCTCCATCAGGAAGCTAATATAATTCTAGAATTTCATTATATTACAGTGCTACAGGGACATAATATGTCAAATCTGGAAGCAGAACACCTGCCTCCAAGCAGAACAGTGCTAAGTAAGCTCTGTCTCTTAGTGTTTACTGCCTCAGACGTCATGTCCCTCAACATCACTTCTCTGCTATAAGGCATAGAAAACAACCTTGCGTGTCTGCGTACCTACAGTCATCAGTCCTTTTGATTCACAAGTAGATCAATTTGAGTGTTCATTGCTACAGAGGAGGCAGGTGCTAAGTTGGAAGACATTCTTTATGCTCATGAGTGCAAGAAGGCAACCAGATCTGAAATTACTTACTCAATGGTCAGTTTATTCACAGAAGAACATGAAAAATATGAACAACATGGCACATTTAGGTCAGTATCAAAAAGGGTTTTATTGCAGATAAACTGGCTATGGCTAAGACCATATGATGTGACGTCTCACTTAATGTTCTTCACTGATTCATTCTGGTCTCACTTCCCTCTACTTTTCAACTTCATCTCATCTATTTCACAAGATATATGCTTGTGGAGACAAGTGTACTATAGTAGAACTACCTGCACCCAAATAGCAAGTTAGTAGTTTCTTTATTCTACCTTTACATGGGGGTGGGATACTAAATTTCCTTATGTGAACACATCAGAATGCTAACAAGACAATGATAGAAAATTATGACTTCAGTAAGAAATAAAATCACTGCTTTATTTGCATAGAATGCCTCTAATTGTCTTGTATGTGAAAATAAATCCTTGCTTTCAAGTCTCCTATATAATGTAGCATATGTAACACTGGTAGTGAGAGCTTCTCTCTTTAGAAAATTAGTTGTGAAAGAACTAATTTTCCCCCATTACACCGATAGGCTGCTCATCCATATGAAATCATATGAATTGGTCTCCAATTGGTCTTGGCAGATGAGGAGCTTGCATTGAAGAGGACTCCTTTTGCATTGACCCTGCTCTGATTTTGTCACACCAGTAAAAATCCAGAGACTCTTCAACAAGTTTATCCTAAGGATATTAACTTACATTTCCTTGCAACTGGAAAATGTTTTCTCTTTGTGTTCTGTTCAGTCAGATATTTCATATCCTTTTATTTCTGCAAACACTAGGCAGGAAGCATTAGGGGGAAAAAAATAAAAAATAAAAAAAGCTAAGAATTCAGCATTCCTGAGAAACATGTTATTAGTTTTAAGTTAGAAATGATTCAGTTCTGTCATGGGATCACTGTCCTACACAGGTGGACCATGCTAGTATTGTACTGTACAGGTCTGAAAAAATCCAAAAATCCTTTGCTGAAAATCTTTGAATCTTCCAAATTAGACTCAAATATACTGCCTGCCACAAATGGCAAATTAAGAAAATAAAGGGTAATACAACATCCAAATAATGAGAACCCTGGAGAAAAGAATGCAAGCAATTTAAACCAAAGAATCAATGGCAGACATTGTTTTAACACATTTAAATGTTGTTCAGAGATGGAAGAAATCTTCAGGATCTTGTCTTTTACTATCAAATATTGAAAGCCAAAGAGAAAAGACCACTTTTCTCAATAACAACAAAAAGTAATAAGAATCTGTTCTACTTTCAGAACTTTTATCTCAAGGAAATTTGTCAACTTTTCTTCAGAAATTGGGAAGTGGAGAAAATGATACAACATTGCACAAACATGCATGAAGCAGTGTCCAAATTATCACCCAAAACAGAATAAAAATGAAGTGATTGCCTATATTTCCAAGGTCAGCTTTAAGCAGCAAAAACAGAAAACATAAAGGCAAAAGCAGAACATGCAACTCTTCCAATGTCCCTTACTTTGTACATCCTTTCCATATAAGTGAAATACCTGAAACAGACTACCATGTTGAATTAGCATTTTGCAACACTGGAATGTTGTATGCTAAGCAGTGGAGTAGAGGTTCAGGTCCTCAGCATTTAAGATCCAACATTTTAAACCTCTTGTCAAATAGAGAATTAACTCTGTCTTATTAATTACCACGTAAATTCTTCACACAACACTAAATACACAACTCGGGGAGACAGGAATTGAATATTTGACAGTCAATGAAGGATGCTTTCTCTTTTTATCCATTCTCTTTTGTCTCATTGCCATATTTCAAACTGTATTAATTTTTTATTAAAGAGACATAACTAAAACATAGTTTATGCCAGTGCTAATTCTAAAACTGACTTGGAGTTCTCATCCTTCAGAGATCCAGTTTTATCTCTGAAAGATAACAGAGAATTTTATAAGTTAAAATCTTAAATTTTAGGTTTGCTTGAACATGATCTTCAAAACCAGGAGCTGTTTTAAAGAAGAAATTATATCTCTCTAAACATCCAAGTTGCCATTCTCAGATTCTGACTTTTTTGCAATAAAATAGCAAAAAAAATGCATCCTCAGGAAATGTTTAAAGTTTCTACAATCTACTATCTCCAGGTGAACATATTTCATGGAAATAAAATCATGAATGATTAACTGTTCTTTGAGTATGATTAGATTCCATAAAATTAGTATAAAATCACTCAATTCTGTGCAGGTTTTTTTTTCCTTGCATTCTTACTTTCTCTAGTAATGGCCCTTACAGAAACTGAAGTTTCCCATTACTTTAGCTGTATGTAGATTTTTTACAATGTATGAAAATCTTCTGAAGTTATAAATTTAAGTTAAACATTTTCTTAAGGAAGAATTGCCCTTCTTTCCCAAACGTGAAACATAAGTTCCCAGTCTGACCCTCCCTGAGATTTTTGCTGTTGTTAAACTGATTGAAGTGTTTCACACTGAATTGAACTGACTCAGGCCTCTCAGGCTTCTGGTCCTTGCTACTCTTGTAAAACAGCCTTCCTGTTTACGTGAATCACAGAGCCACTGACGGACGTAAAGGAGTTTTGTCATTATATGCAGTTTCAGAATGTTCCATTATGAAGAGATTTTAAACTCTTCATATCAGAATCTAATTTAAATTATCAGATTTTCCGATAATTTATCAGAATTTAGCTTAAATTATATCACTGCTTAAAATCGATCAAAGAAATGTTATGAACTTGTTTAAAAACTGACTCCAACTCAGTGTCGTCATTGCCACATAATCCAAAAATAAAGCAAACCTTTTAAAATAAAGCTACAAATTGCTATTTCAAGATTAATTTCTATGAGAATAAGAATTTTATTTTTCGAATTAGAATTTTTTATTGGAATAGTAACAGAAACATTCCCAGTTGAAATTTGAAATTCATTACTCTGTACAAAATTACTTAAGAGGATTAGCCATTCAAGAAAATAATCTTTGCGCTTCTTATTTAATGTACAACCATCAGAATCAGAAGCTAAAGTTTATCAACATTTGCTATCACTGTTGAGGACATTTCAGGAATTTTCCTTCTAATAATCCTGACTTGTTGCAATTCTTACTTGAGCAGCTGAATATATTCAGAATATTAAGTACATCTCAAGTTATATAATATTGTAAATATGAGTTAGTCATATTTGATCCAAGGCCACTCATTCATATTTCATGTTTGACAGGAACTGAATTGTTAGCAGAACAGGATGAATCAAATGCATTTTCTTTAAATCCAATAGAAAACAGATCACGATGCTTCTTTTGTTGGTTCAAACACGTCTCAAAAATGGCTAAAATTTAAGTTTGTCCATGTTTTCCTGATGTTTGAATCCAAGCACCGTATTTGGATTTTATGCTGTGGCTTTACTATAAGTCTTATTTACATCTTCATGTTTATTTTAAGTACGTTCAGTCATCTACTTTTGAAGTTCCTATGCAGACTCCCTAGAAGATTCCCCCCATTTCCCACTACCCTTGATTTAATTTCTTTTTAAAAATAGTTTCTCATTAGTAGAAGATCTTAAAAATGCATTAAAGACAGAATTGAAAAATAAGTATATTCCCATAACACAGAAAAGTCCCTTTGAGCTCACAACTTTCCCTCTGAGGGATATGGTTACTGCTCTTTCCATTGCTTCCTGAACAGGGAGAGTACCTACAAGCATGTTTTATAAAAATATTCAAAAATGAAATGTGGACATAATAATATACTCTTTTTCCCTGCAGCCCTATCGGTTGTTCCCTTCAACCATTGTAATCCAGATGTAACCCTGATTCTCCACATCTACAAATATAATGTAACAGATTCTCACTCATCTGTCCCTACAGTAAATGTTATTAAGTCCCATCAGTCTCCCTTTCAGTCAGACTCTGGGCTCACTGCCCAATACAATCTACCTGAGATTTCCTTTTCCACTGTATTCTTTAGTCTTTGTCATTGGTGGTTGTATCTTCACTCAGGAAGATTGTAATTCTGTCAAAAGCACGATTCTTCATTCTCCTTTGGGTTTGGGTTCACCTGACTGTCACCAGTGATGCTCATCATAGCAGCATCCGTTTCCTGGAGGAATGCACTGTGCCAGCAGAGCTTTATGAATAGCTTGCAGATGTGTAGAGGATGTGGCCACCTCGTCTGGCACAAACTACCAAGCCATCTGGGGCTTAGCATGAGCACATCTTGTACAGATTCTCATCCTTCACATCCATTTCCTTGGATAAATGGAAGACAGAGAAAGGTAGGTTGATTCTGCCCAGGTCCTGCTCCAGCAAGGAATGGGACAGTGGTTAGTACGCACGCCATTTTCAGGAACCCAAATTCACCAAAGCTGAAAGTATCCCTTCTGTCTCCTGTTTACTCTTTCTTATATATATATTTATGCGCATTTGCAAATAAGATCCACTCTGAAAGCAGCACTCTGAAACTGCACCTGAGCACTTCCATTAGTCATTGAGGCAGTTTACTCTTCTCAGTGTGTTTCACACTGCCATGTCATGACTGACAAAAATACCACTTTACATTTTGTAACTCTTCAAAAATCTGAGACAAATACCGCCTTTGTTTCTCCAATGGTAAAACAATTAAATGAAACTTTGCACCAGATATTTAATCAGTGCTGCCTTGTCATTGTTTAGCAAAACTGAGTAATAAGTTCATGTTAAAAGCGTTCTTCATTTTTAAGTATTTCAAATGTTTCTCCTTAATTTTTTTTTAAGTACTTCATGATAAGAAAGTGTATTTCATTGCTTGAACATGTTGTGAACATTAAATCTATTGATCTGCATCAACATCTGACAACGCCTTTATTTCTGTGATAAATGATACAAGGTACTTCGAGTAGCATAGCACATACAGACAGATTTTTGTTCACGTGATTTTATTAACACCCTATTTTAATGAAATTGAGCAGAGAGAATATACATCAAGGGAAAATCAGATTGGCATTTTCCCTAGCAATTAAACAAACAGAAAGAAAAAACAATCTCTTTCACATTTATGTGTAAGTTTTCATATTTACCATGCAGAAAGCATGATAACCTGGGTAGATAAAGAGGATTTTAGAGAGTAATGTGTTAAAAAATAAAGGAACTGATTACTTGGCCGATCTTTCTGCTGTAACTGTTGTCTGTGTTCTGACCTTCTCCACTAGTGCTTTTCTCATAGTTGTCCTAAAACTGAGTGTCAAAGGGGAACTGATTTAACTTTTGCAATAAAGAAAAAGGGCACCAGAACTTACATAATATTCCTCTCCTCTCTCCCCACAGTGGACCATGTAGAATGTAAGATGTGTGAGAAGTAAAGTGCCTAAAGCTTTTTTCATGTAAAATTAATTGAGAGAAGATCTACTGATGAAAAAACACCATCATTATTTCCTCATAAAAAAACTGCAACCCACTCTACAGCAGCAGATTACATCATAATTATCCTGTGCTTAATAAATCATCCTTTCATCTTCCCCTCCAACATGGCACCAGCATGTAACTACAGCAAATTATAGGATGTATGAATACAGATGAAAACCTGAGTACAAATGAAGGACAATGCTTGAGGTTCAAATTTACTTGTAAATTACAGCACAGGCATTGTTATAACTAGTCATTTTTCAGTGCCTTTTCTTCCTCTCATACTCCTTGTGTTTGTCCCACATAAGTCATTTCACATCCAGCCCAGGAAAACCACTGTTTTTGACCAAGTTCCACATCATGGCAGAGGGACTGATGTCTGCTTTGGATTAAAGAATCACATATCACTGGATTTTCCTTTGCACAATTAGCTACGCATTCTAATAATACCTCCTGAGGGAATCTCCTAACTAGTCCTTTCCCTACTTCCTTCACAAACTCACAGCACTTCACCACTCAGGTTTCATGAGAGTTGATATGGTAGAAATTTAAACTGTGCTTTATGTCAACACTTGGAAATTCTTGTCTTCCTTTCAGATATTATTTATATGTTCATATATTGATCATACATATCATCACAAAATTCACGTACTTGGAGTAAACATTGGTGTCAGTGCCTTGATCTACTAGATAATTTATTTTAGAATTTTTCTGAGTATTCAAAGACAACCATTGCAGGAATCACCCATATCCAGTGAAAATTTGCTTGTTTGGAGGAGTTTTGCTGCTCAATGTTGGAATAATTTGATCTTCTGGATCATAATCACTAAAATGACAAAGCAGACTACCAGTGGCTGTGCAGTCACAGAGACGTGTAATTTTGATTTACAGCAGGTGCATGATTTGCATGTTCCCATCTGTGTAATAAGATGTAGGAGAATAGAACTAAACTAACTTGCAAGTGCAGACAAAAATGATAGTACTTAACTATCCTTTCTAAGCAGAATGCAGTCAAGAAAAGCAAAATTTTTACCTTACAAAATTAACAACAAAGATGTAAGATTTGTGTTTTCCCTACAGTGCATCGGTAGGGGAACTAATCACTAAATAGATCAGAATATTTAACTTGAAAGTGTATTACAGGCATCCAATCTATGGTCCAAATTCATATTTCTCGACTCAGCTATTTGTTGAGGTAATGAACTCACTGCTTGTTTTATAAGGAATACATCTGAGCAGGACAGTGTAAAGTAAAATGTTTTGTTTTATGAACAATCATTGCTTTTCATAGACATACTTATTAAGTTGTTAGGCAGAATTCTTTTTGGAAGGAGTCATCATTCTGCTCTTTTGAAATACATAGACAAGATAATTGTAAATACTAAGCCTTAAATAAAAAGCTGAATTTGAACCCAGTATTAAATCATCGTATATCCTAGACTGCTAACAAGCTCCATAGCACCATGACAAATACAGATGAAACACACAACACCTAATTAATTGCTTCAGTACTTACAATAAATATGCCTTTAATCTTAAACTGTATGTAATAAATGCATAAAGTGACAAATCACGCTATAAACTTTTATATCCTGGGTACAGATCTCAAAGTTCTCAGAAAAAAAAATAAATAAATCATGCACTAAAACTAATTTCCTACAAAATAAGTTGTTCTGAAAAGTGAAATCACATACCAGAGGAAAAAAAAAGAAGAGTGTATGATATCTGGCGATCTTATTTCTTAAGACCTGGATCCTATCAGAAGATGCAGCATGAGGTGAGGGGTGTTTCATTAATGGATAAAGAGAAGCAGGCATTTTCAAATATGAAGGAAGGAAAGAAGTGAGACGCCTGAGTGTTTTGTTTTCCTCATTCTATTATCAGACTTTTGGACCATATTAGGATTTATTTTTTTTTAATATTATTTAATAAAATTTCAATCAATCAGAAATAGAAGTATATTGCTATTGAGAAGTGGCATAACTTTCACAGTAGAGAAAAATGTAGGAGAAAAAAAAGTTCACAAAAGCCAGTAGATCGATGAATTGAAAAATGTGCTGTCAACTAGGATATGTAAAGTATCTTCATATTCATTCCTCCATGCATTTTCTCTATCTAGTATTACCAGTCTTTCTACTGATATACTTTTTAAAATATATGAACATGTATCTGTCATGGAGTTGACTAGATCAATCTATGTCCGTGACAGGGGTGACAGGCTTCTGCCCTCCCCCCCCCCACCCCAGTCCCACAAAAAAATGGGAAGGAAGGAAGGGAGGAAAAGAGCAGCGGCAACAATCTATGGAGGAAAACTTATTTTACTGTAATATTGGAATGCAAGATAACACAATATGTACAATTTAATTGAAATTGAGATTAATAAATCAGACGAGATGAGAGAGAGAGTTCCCGGGACCGATTCAAACCTGGAAAGCTTGGAACGGCTAGGAAAGCACCTCCAGCACCCACTGCAAGGCAGCAAGAGAGCGCCCCCCCACCCGGAAGGGCCAGATCCCGTGACTGCTGTAATGTACAGGGATAGGTACTTGGAATTGGGGCAGTGACACTTTAATGCCCCGTACACTACATGATGTTTTGATGTGGAATACTGAAATCCAAAAACAAAAAAACAAAACAAACAAAAACAAAAACAAAAACATAGAACCATGACAGTATCTGAAAGGAAAAGCTTAAAATAGATACAAATATGAAGGTATAAACTGTAGAAAAGTAATATACAATTCTGAAAGAGAAATCAATAGCTCAGAGTGTTATGAGCCTTTTTGAGAAAATTTTCCCAATATTAAATGGAAATTAACTGCTGTTCATAATAGTGTGGAAAATTTAAATATTCCTTTTGATATTTGTGTTGAGCATTTCATGAAAAAAAGCTAAATGATACAGATTATGAAGTGGTTTCCATTCTAGCAGTAACTAAGGAAAGTATTACATATCATTTAGACATTTTTAAATTGCCTTTTTGGTCCATCTTGTTTCTAGAAATTTTACCACAGCTGACATCTGGCAACTGGAATTTGATTTTAGTAGCTACTGGGGCACAGCAGACATTGCAGTAGATTGGAAAAAAGCTACCATTACACCATGATCTTGAAAAAGTGAACTAACTGTGAATACAACTGTAAGATTGTATGTCTAATAGTGGGTAGCAGATATATTAATAGAAAAACTGACATACAACCGGTTCTAGGGATCCTGCTTTATCAGAGATTTGGACTAGATGATCTCCAAAGGTCCTTTCCCTATGATTCTGTAATTCTGTGACATAAGAATTATCTCTTAAAGATTTTAAAATTGGAATGCAGTAAGAACGTTCAGCTCAGGTTCAGAGAGGGTAGCTCTTTATCAGAATCATGTTGCTGTTATCTCTCAAGCCATGTAAATGGGGCAGGCTTTCTGCACTGCTGATGCTCAGGGAGCAGTTCATTTTCCATGGCTGAAGCAGATTAGTACTTCCCTGCCCCATACATCTTTGCTGTCCTCCCTCCCACAGCAGCAGGACCAAAATCCTATGTACTTGTCAGAGCCCTCCTCTTTCCTCCCTGCACCTTATTTTCTCAGTCATCTTCACTCTGACCCTGTCAACAAGCCCTTAACATTGTTGATGTGCAATGAAGAGTCATTTCTTCCTTCTTTCTTCTCATATGCAACAGCCAGGTAGGAACACTAGAAATTTCAAATGACAAATCAGAAGTTAATCCAATGGCTACACCTCTATTTCAACACAGCAAATAACAAATTGTAGTGAAAATCACATTTAAATCTGAACCATAGGAAGAAATGGCACATCTAAGGAACAGAAGACAATTAAAGAGAATTACCAGCAGAGAATAGCTCATCAAATTGATTCTGTTTTCTTGGCTGCTTCTGTAGACTTGCTATGATGCTGTTTGCATGAAAAACATCTTCTGGAAAAAGAGAAGACTGAATTAAGGAGACACCACAGAATCACTATTTACTTCTATTTTATTTTGAAACTCAATCCCCACTTTACTCTGAATAGATTTTCAATTCTTCATCTCACTGAACCCTCACTATTGGTCTCCTACTGGGACATTACAATTTTCTGAACTTATTTGGCTGGATATTTACATGCTTGTGCCTTTAGACTCAGGTCTTAATGATGCTAGCCCCTCCAGGAGTTACTCTAGGAGTAATGTACACAGGGCACATAGGGCATTGACATTATCATTATCCATCTTCATTATCTTTTAATTCATGAAAATACAACATATTTTTCCCACATAACCTTTGACAACATGGTGAAAAAATCATTGCTATAAGTTAGTAATTAAAAGCCATATCATCACCCATCTGCACTGAGGTTGTGTTCACATTTGTTGCCTTTTGGATGCATTTAATGACTTTAAAAACAAAAAATAATACACTTGAATGATTGCATAAAGCAATCATCCATAATGTAATGAATTCATTACATTATTTACCCTCATGTGAACAACCTGTTCTTTGTTATCAAAATGTCTCGAGTTATGTGGTCAGTGTCACACAACGAGGGAAATAACTTTAGTTCTCAAAACAGACAGAGCTGTTGCTACACACTTTATTTCACTTTTTGTCCTTGCAGAGGTTCATTTTAAGAAGCATGCTTTCAACGTAAGTGTGTTGCCCAGAGTACAGGTTTTAGGAGGTGGGTGGACGTGCTGGCATAATGGTCAGGGGCGGCAGGCAGATGGCCCAGCAGCCCACCAGCACCCACCTTTTGTTGCAGGTTACATCTGCTGTGCACCCAGTCAACACAACATCATGCTGACGGCCTATTTGTATGCAAATCTAAAGGTCTGAGGTATCTTCAGCTTATGCTATTGTCTCACCATATGCCGACATTTGTCACACAGCTGCTGTGTGTGCATTCACTGAGGGGGCAACGGAGAGCTGAATCATAATTATATTCCAGCTACGGGCAGCTTGCTGCAGTGATGACAGAAGTTTATTTATGTAATTGTGAGATCATCATCAGTGTTTATTTGCCATACCTGACCATCTTCTGAGATCCCAAAACACATGTTGCCCAAGTGCTGCCCTATAAACAAAGTTACAAATAAAGCTTTCATTTTCATTATCTTGTTAGGACAGTTTTTCTCTGAAATAATTTCTTAATTGTTGGTTCCCTTGGATAATACATACATAACGCTGACTAGATTTGTGAATAGAGACATAGTTTACATCTAAATCATAATTAAAGGACTCAAGATTAATTTGACGAGGACAAATTAATAGAAATGAAAATATAATTTTATCAACCATACAGGAACAAAGCCTCTTCCAGTTATCTATAAGAGTTCACTGGTGCTGCAGATTATATTTTCATTCATTACGATTACACCTTCTTTCTCCCTTGAATCCCTTTATCTGGTTCCTAAGCAACCACACCAAGGCTCCTCTTCAGAGACGGGCTATATTCATGACCCTAGAATGGGATTCCTCTAGGTAGATGGGGAATGGTCTTGGGAATTTCAAATGCCTGCCACAGGATCTCATCAGGACCTGAGTACCTCACATTGACAGCATAAATCAGATACATTAGTGCTCAGAGAGAAAATAAATCTACAGATTTTTCCCAGATTATGCAATGGGCGAAAGAGCATCGCATCTTTAGCAGTCTGCTGCAGCTTAATTTTGCAGACTCCCAGTTTCAAAGAGATAAATAACACATTTGTTATTTACTTTCTATATATAATCCTAGCCACTCAGCAACTGACTGCTTAACTGATTGCATGGAAAGACAATTTTTTTAATGATTCTTGAGAAGTTAGGATTGCTAAAATCTTTACTCCAAAACAGTCAATGGCTGCATGTTGGGACTTTGAATAGTTATTTTCATTCCCCAAGTCTCATTTTGTTATTTAAAAGTGAAATATAATGCTTTCTACCTCACAAGGATTGTATTAAGTTTTCAAAACTTTTTGTTTTCAAAGAAAAAGTAGATGCACATGAAGAAAATACAAATGAGAATAGTTAGCGCTATGATAGTTCTTGATCTCTGATTTTTTTTCCTTTTTTGATGCATACATGTAAGACAAAAATAGGCTAATAGCATTAATAAATGTTAGCTAAATGCTAAGAACAGTGTTAGTTCTTATGAATTAAATGATTGCAGCTTGTTCTGTCCTTCATAAACCATAGTTCTACTTAGGAAGATGAAAAACGTTCTGTTTACAAAACATATGTTCCAAGGACCGTTCTTTGATACCATCAGACATGTCTGTTGCTGGTTGCATGCTGTGTTATACTTAGTTACATCACTAGGCATGCCAATAATTTATCTGAACTTCATTTCCTTACAGATTCACTCTCTTTCTATGAAAAAAATATTTCCTGAGACTTCAAGTTCTTCTAAAAACTTTTGGCCTTAAAAGTCAACAGTGGTTGGCAAGTTAGTCTTCAACAAAGAAGAAATTTCTTGCTATAACTAAGAAGGCATGAAAAATTCTAGAAAGAAAAGATATTTGGGGGCAGTTTTTCCAGTGACATTTCATAAAGTCTGATAGTAGATTTCTGTTTTCCTTCACCTCATGGCAGGAGATACTGCACATGACTTTGTATGTGTACAGCCTGAACAATAGTAGTAAACACAATTTTACTTAAAAGTGTTTTCGTAGCCCTTTGAAGCATCAATGCAATAAGGAGGAAGTAGTTAGCCTTTTTTTTTAAGATAAGGATATTTGATGGCTTGCTGTCAGTGTAGTTTTCAGACTGGTGGTGGGAAGCTAATAGCTGTTACACTGTCTAAACTGTTTGTCTATAATGTAGTTTAAAGAGAGAGAGAAAAGTCTTCCAGATCCTGAAGTCCTACATTTATTAATTTCCTCCTTTTTTCTTGATCCTCAATTTTTACATTAAATGGTATTTTCTTGCTCTTTTTTCATTTCAGAGACTTTTACAGAAAAATGATGTTTCTTAAAAAAAGCAAACAAAAAACAACCACCCTTACCCATCATCATTGCTCTCACTTCTGTCTACTATGGAGTTTCAGGTTTCAGCCTTTATCTAGGCTTTCATTTTTATTGTTGCCTGTTCCAACTATTTTCTTTATTCATCAACCAAGGTGATCTTGCTGTAAATACAGATTCCAAACCTGTATTGTTTTCCCTGGATAGATAAATCAGTTTATTTATTTTTGTAAATGATATTTTTACCACTGCAGTCAAGAGAAATTTTGCTGTTGTTTTGAAAAGAAACAAGCTTCAGCCATTTATTTTTATTTCAGTGTCATTTAGCTCCACTTGCCCTCAAATATTGTGACAGAAGAACATCCAGCTCAAACATAGCCACCTCTGATTATCTCTGACATCCATTTTGTCGATTTAAATCTGTTTTGATAATGGCATTCTATGCACCCTTGGTATTCTGCATCTCCAAAATGTCTAAATTTGGTTAACATCACATCATCTACATTTGAAGCATTTGGCTATTGTACTGGAGGACCTAATAATTTTGTGTCTTCACGTATTTCAGTTTTCCACAATATTGTTGAAATCTCTTGCTGTCTGCAGAGAAACACAAATCAGCCTATGTGGAGTACTGAATGAAGGCAGCAAGATTGCTTCAACAAGCCAAGTTATTTCTGAAATCCCTACATCATGTTACCTTATGCCACACTGATGACTTCTACATATCCAAATACAACAATGCAACACCTTTTTTCGTGTCCATGCTTGAATCAAAGTCATGCTGCCTTCAAAAACAGAGACATTGCAATTAATCTTGATCCCATGAGCCCATCATTAAGTGTAATGCTTCCTTTGAACATTAGGAATAAAAACGTGTATTCAAAGCCCACTGTCCTTATTTCCACCTCCTCCAATCTTTATTATTCCTGGGCCAGAAAGCATAGTTTTCAAATCTTTCTGAGCTGCACAATAGTTGACCCGCAGGACACAGTCCCTGAGGATCCGAAGAGTTGCTGGTTGAGAGGGAAACTACAGCATTCTATGTTTTCCACAGTACACTAGTTCTCATTTCCTTGGGCCTTGCCTTCCAGATCTCTTTCTCTAAGAGACAGAAATTCAAATTATCCTGCCACCAGCAATCGGACAACCATGCTCTCAGCAGCAAGGGGCAGCTCCATCATTGAAACCTCACCAAAGCTTCCTAAGAACAGTGACATCCAGCAATTGCTATCTTTGTGCTATCATTTCCAGCAGCATCCATCTCCTCCTTTTTTTTTTTTTTTTTTTTTTTTGTTAGGATCTGGAACGTCCTAAAATCTGCCTAAGGACTACTTCTCACCTTCTTTGGTTGTCCCAGTTCCCTTTTCTTTCTTTCTTTCTTTCAAGTACTATCCAAATCCAGCTGTCTCACTTATTAGACTTTCTCAGATGGTTCAGCTTCAAAAGTTACCAAAACCAAGTGGACATAATACATGCAAAATGTTCTGTCTGTGACAAAGAAACAAGGACAGACATTTCAGGCTCCTTATTCACTTACAGAATTTGAGTGAAAGTCATTTTTTTTTTTCTGTTGTTTATATAAAAAATAGGCAGGAAACAACCAAATGTCTTATTTTAATGATTTTTAATGCTAATGAGAAAATATATTTTTATTTCTCTTTTCAATTTATAATACAGACTGCTTTAAACAGATTTAAAACAACTGCAGCTGTTAAGGATATTATGAAACAGTAAGGTTACTATGAAATGCATTTTGGCAATTTGCACTTTATGTAATGCTTTGTGCTACTGTAATTCTGTTCTTATGTGTCTCTTCTATGAGTACATAATTGATTTATTTGTTTATTTATTTGATTTTAAAAGGTTACTTTTTATTTCAGTGCTTACACCTGGAAATATTTGACAGCTCTAGTATTAACTTGTTTGCTACACTCCAGAAAATGGCACAATAGATTGCAGAATTAGCTAGACCGAAGACAGGAGCAGAGAAAGGACAAATATGAAATCTGGGTGCAGGATCATTCAAAGTATCCAGCTCAATTGACTCACAATGCTTTCTTTAGCTATATAAAACTATGCACTGTCAGTGTGGTTGGCTAAGTGGCATCTGGGTACCAACTGGGCAGTGTTGAAGGAACAGCCAACAAGGGATTTTCCCAAGCAGCAACACCCCACTTTGTCATACTGGGAATGGTGCCCTGCTGTTAAGATGCAAAGCAAAGATGTAAGTGAAATGGTTCAATGTATGCTTGGAGAAAATCTCACTTTTGTACACTTTCATGCAGCCTACCAACTTGGCTAAATTTCTTACTGGATTTCCCAGCATTTCACTCAAAATGACAGAAATTCACAGCTAAAGTACAATTCATCTCCTCAGTTTCTATTGGTTGCTTGATATGTATGATGAACTGCAAAATTCACTGAAACACAAACTGTCCTTCCAGGTGGTTTTGTCTACATGGGAATAAGTGAGTGAGATATGTTGCAGATAAACATAACTCAATATTCTAACTATGATTTTTTTCTGAGGTACATGCAGGAACCTCTTGTACAATTTTTAAATTAAAACAGTGTGTTCCAAGTGAGATGGGGGAGGATGAGAGAATATGTATTATATTCTTTATTACATATTTATCATATATATACATATATATATAATTTTATTTTATTTTATTTTATTTTATTTTATTTTATTTTATTTTATTTTATTTTTGAGACAGGGAGAGAGATTGCTGGAAGAATAATATTTTACAAGCACACTCTTCCATTGGGCTTCAACAGTCAGTTTAAGATCCACTCTACAGACTTTGAAACTAGAGGAATTTCAGATAGATCATTGCAGAAGACTTCTCCCAAGAGGAGAATCTTGAGAAGAAAACTAGAAGCATGGACAATCTCTGACTTTATTTTTAACTCTTTAGTACAAAGTAGTCCTGCTTCCTGGGAAGCTGACAGAATGTTTGTGACATCAAACATGTATAACATGTTCTTCAGCAGTTTGGAGAGGAGAAGCAGTGTGATATTTTTCTTTAATGATTATCTGTCTCCTCCCACACTTACAGCACAACGCATTTTCTCTCTCATGCTTTGTTGCTAGACAAAAAGTAGAAAGGTCACTTTGTCCAAGCAAAAATCAATGGAATACCACCACCTTCTTGCCTCTTTTAAATAGTGGTGATTTCTTTGATTGATTGTTTTTCAAAATTGACAGTACTATACATATAGCCCAACAAAATTTCTGAAAGAAGTATGCTTGTCACTAGCAAAAAGATCACCCTTAAATGGCTTAGACAGGTTTAGAATATCCCAGCTCAAAGCAACAAACAAGAATTTTTTTCAATAATTCTCTAATAAATAAAAACTATTAAAATCCATAGCATTAATATTTTTAAATGAACAAGAAACCTACAGTGTTCTCAAATTTCTTAGAAACAGCTGGGTTTCTTCTCATTTACCTTGAAGCTCCAACTGTGTAGCTTCACTGAATTCAGCAGATGTATGCCTCTTGTCAGACAGAAAAGATTCAAGACCAATTTGCTTATGTGAAGCACGAAAATAACAATGCAAACAAAACAAAAAATAACAATGCAAATTTGTGAATAGAAATCCTATTTCTTTTCCACGTTCTTCAGTAGAAACAAGAGGGAAAGAAATCTCTCATAGGTAAGAAAAAAAAATGCCGAGAGTTCACAGAAAAAGTCTGTTCTTCACTTTTCAAAGAAAAACCAGGACAGAGGTTTTCACTGAATTTTTTTTCTACTATTTTCTATGCCAGAAATCTCCCTTTTGAAATGGGACCACAATCATTTGCGTTGTTAGTTGTCTGACTAAACTGAGAAAAGAACTATACACTGCTAAAGAAATATGTCTTTGCTATTTTGATAAATCCTAAGTTTAAAATTCACCAACATCTGATAAGCAGATCAATACTGGATGGCTTGTACGGCCTGCAGAGGTATAGCTGGTAGCTATATGACAGCTAGGAAAACAGTGAGGTTTCAAAGTAAACAGAACTGAGCAAAGAACTGGGATGTGTGTATTGGGGACTGAAGGATTGCACCCCTGGATACTCCAGGAATAATGACGGGGGCATCATAAATGATGTATAAAAATGATTTGTTTGACATTGCACTTTTAGTACATTTTAAAAAATAGAATGTAATTTTTTTGCATTAACTACTAATAGTTAGTTAGTTAGTTAGTTAGTTAGTTATTGACTGAGTCATTGCCAACTTCCATGCCTAGGAAACTCAGAAGCCAGAAAGACAGTGTCTCTCAGATGTTGGAACACATAATCACAACACAATGAATTGCTCCAAAGAGCAGTCCTGAGAATATCCAAGACAAGGCAAAGCATACAAAATATAGAATCTGTATTCCGCTTTCACCCTAGCAGCAGTAAATGCTGATCCCAATCTGGCGCTTGCATTGGCTACACAAAGGTGGTTAACAAGAATACATTCCTAAAAGCTGAACAACGTATTTGCGCCTGAGTAATTGTTTGGTAAGATTTTGTCATTTGAACTGTGCAAGACTCCACACTTTAAGACTAGGTTCCTTCGGGTCTGAAAATCCATGAATTTTTGAATAAAATGTTATGGATGAATGTGAGCTGAGGGAAACCTTTCTGTCTGCCTAAGCTTAATGACTCTATTGTCTGAGCTATTTGAGAGAAATGGAGCAAGTGGAATGAAATGACTGAAACAAATCATTGGTATAACTTTCATAATACTTGTAAGGCAAATACTGTCTGTTCTGCCACTAACTGAAGTGGTCAGTAGGGATGTAAGTATTCCTAGATGTACCCATTTGTTTTCTTGAGTAAAGTATTTTAAATGGGAAAAGCAGATAGAAAATTATTAAAAATGTCATTCAAACCTCATTATAATTTGGAAAAAATGTGCTTAACACTGAATGTTTTCCCTTGAACATTCTGCAGTGCAAAAGATCATATTATATATTGTGCATGTTATTTCAAGGAGCTGATATGGCAGTTGCCAAGGTAACAGTACTTTTTAAAAGGTTAAAATAAAGGATGTTGCTGCCATGACCTATCTTAACAATAACTCTCTTGACCATGGGATTTGAGAAGATAAGATAATCTAGAGAAAAAAACAAACAAACAAACCACACAACAGAGAAGGAAAAAATAATCTTGGAATTGCATCTAATCTTGTGCAGAAATTTCCTTTCTTGTCTAACAATGAAAAGTAAGTCATCTCACAAACATAGAATCACAGAATTGTAGAGGTTGGAAGGGACCTCCAGAGATCATCGAGTCCAACCCCCCTGCCAAAGCAGGTTCCCTACAGCAGGTCGCACAGGTAGGCATCCAGGCAGGTCTTGAACATCTCCAGAGAAGGAGACTCCACCACCTCCCTGGGCAGCCTGTTCCAGTGCTCCGTCACTGTAAAGAAGTTCTTGCGCACATTTGTGCGGAACTTCCTATGCTGCAGTTTCTGGCCGTTTTCCCCTTGTCCTGTCTCCATGTACCACTGAAAAAAGTCTGGCCTCACCGTTCTGCCCCCCACACCTTAGATATTTATAAACCTGGATCAGGTCCCCTCTCAGTCTCCTTTTCTCAAGGCTGAACAGACCCAGTTCACTCAGCCTTTCTTCATAGGAGAGATGCTCCAGGCCCTTCACCATCTTTGTGGCCCTCTGCTGGACTCTTTCCAAGAGATCCCTGTCTTTTTTGTACTGGGTAGCCCAGAACTGGACACAGTACTCCAGATGAGGCCTTACCAGGGCAGAGTAGAACATCTTTCAGAGTTGTAAGTGAATACATATGCCTACAGTACTTATTTTATTTACAATTAGTAATCAAATATCATTATGTTTCCATTCAAAAATAGTACTTCCAGTAAGGATCCACCCTGTTTTTACATTCCTCAATAACTGGAGCCTACCACGTGCCTGGTATCTGAGGTGCATGATACTACAGTAATGACCTCAAGCTCTGCACTCAGGCAGAATACAGGCACCACTTGCTCTTTGATCCACATGAACCAAAGGTGTATGGGAGTGGAAATAAATCCCTCCACTTGGAACAGCTCAGAGCCTCAAGGCTGCCACTTGTATTGGGAAAATGGCAGTGTTGGTCTCTGAATGTGGCAGCCAGTTGAGTTTATTTCCTACTCTTTCTTCCATACCTGAGCACCTAAGGACTTGTTCTGCCACAATGTATGAAGACTCTACAGTCTGTTTGCAACCAACCTGTAGATGTTATAAGATTATTAATCAAAAAAGATGCATGGTAAAATACAGCAAAAAGCACAACTTTGGTATCACTAACAAAGTTATTAAGTTCCCACATCTGAAGATTATCTCTGACAGTCAATAGCAATTGCAGTACAAATTAATATCAATTCTCAGTGATCTCTTATTAAAACATTATAAGGATGCACATCTGTAAACTAGCCCAGTTATCCATTGATGGCCAGTCCTAAATGTGAGCTACCAAAGGGAGTGAGGTGAAGAATGAGTGCTACCCTCTATTCACCCATCAGGGTGTGAGAATCCTTCTTTGTTTTTTGGCTCAAAGCTTGCTTCCTGAGGTATTTCTTGTGATAAGACTCTGAGTGATTTGTTGAGGAGGCAACTGATGGGTGCTAACTGTGTGACAAATCGATATCGCTTTGGGAACATTTGAAAGCCCTTTCCCCCAGAGCTGCTTGCTCTGTAGAAGAGCGGATGAGAGTGCTCAGGAGTGTTCACTGGCGGAGGATCTGGCCTGTGACTAAACAGCTCCAGCTAGTTGTGGGAAAACTGGGGAACGATACCATCGTGTTCTGTGAGAAACAGGATGCAGATGGGCATCCCTGCTCCCTCTTATCTGCTGGCAAGGCCCGGAAGATGGGAACAAAGGAGTTTCTGCTGAGATCCCAGAGCCAGAAGCTGCCACTCAAAAGAGAGCTGACTCGACCACTTTGGATTTGAGCTGTAAGCATTGAAAAGGGGCCATCATCGCCATGGTCATTGTCGTCGTGCTTCGTCGTCGTCATTGTCAACAGAACAACTCTGCCTGACGACCCACCACTACTGAAGATCAAAGACTGAACTATGGACCATGCTGGATCCATGGTGGTGACTATCTCCCTCTCGCTGCCTAAAAAGACCCTTTGCTTCTTCTTTTCCATCTTCTCTATCGCCCTCCTTCCCTTCCCCATTACCCTAATTCATAATAGTGTCCGTCCTCCCCTTCCCCATTTCCCTAATTACGATTTGTAATAAACTGGTCGGACCAACATTTGAACCGTTGCTTCTTAATCTCACGCTGGGTATATAGATAATAAAAGAACCTCCTCTCCCTCCTATAAATTGGAGCGTGACACAGGGCTGCATGGCAGCTCTCCTTTCAGACCCAGGCACCTCCTCTGGTTATTGGAATCAGCAATAAGGTTCTTTACAGAATCATGGAATCACAGAATGGCCAGGGTTGGAAGGGACCTCAAGGATCATGAATCTCCAACCCCCCTGCCACATGCAGGGCCACCAACCTCCACATTCAGTACCAGACCAGGCTGTCCAGGGCCCCATCCAACCTTGCCTTGAACACCTTCAGGGACAAGGCATCCACAACCTCTCTGGGCAGCCTGTTCCAGCACCTCACCACTCTCTCTGTAAAGAACTTCCCCCTGACATCCAACCTAAATTTTCCCTCCCTCAACTTAAAAACATTTCCCCTTGTCCTGCTGTTATCTACCTTTTCAAAGAGTTGATTCCCCTCCTGTTCATAGGCTCCCTTTAGGTACTGAAATGCTGCAGTGAGGTCACCCCGCAGCCTTCTTTTCTCCAGGCTGAGCAAGCCCAGCTCCCTCAGCCTGTCTTCTTAATAGAGGTGCTCCGTTCCCCTGATCATCTTTGTGGCTCTCCTCTGGACCTTCTCCAACAGCTCCCTGTCTTTCTTGTACTGGGAGCTCCAGGCCTGGACACAGTACTCCAGATGGGGCCTCACAAGAGCCAAGTAGAGGTGGACAATCACCTCTCTGTCCCTGCTGGCCACCCCTCTTATGATAGAGCTCAGGTTGCCTTTTTTTTTTGGAGCTGCAAGAGCACACTGCTGGCTATGCTAAGCTTTTCATCTGTCAAGATCCCCAGGTCCTTCTCCGCAGGGCTGCTCTCAAGGACCACTCCTTCCAATCTGTATGGATGCCTGGGATTCCTCTGGCCCAAGTGCAAAACCTTGCACTTTGCCGTGTTGAACTTGAGACTCTGAGCTGTTCCATCAGGTTCACCCGGGCCCACTTTTCAAGCCTGTTGAGGTCCCTCTGAATGGCATTCCTTCCTTCCACCATGTCAACCACAGCACTCAGCTGGGTGTCATCAGCAAACCTGCTGAGGGTGCACTTGATTCCATCATCGATGTCATTGATAAAGATGTTGAAGAGTTCTTTATCTGTCTATGTTTGGTTACCTAGATGGGTGGACTGATTTTTCTTCTTTCATTCCTTCTCTTTTCCTTTATTTTGGTTATAATCATTTCTTCACATCTGTATCAATTCAGACCACTTTAGATGCGTGGTAACAGCGGAGTTCTCGCACATATGTGAATACACACACACACGAATATATATACAGTGTGCATGTTAAGATAAATTTTTCATTCATTCATTCATTCATTCATTCATTCATTCATTCATTCATTTTTTCCTATATGAAGGTGACCAGTAATCAATCAAATAGATATTCCCCATACTCCCTTCATTTTTTCCAAGTATTATGAATATATGTGTATTAATCACTATTGCAACTAGACCACATTAATTTTAATGCTTGGTACTTCAATGTATTTTTTTACACACCCGAGCCAATTAATCACTGTTTATAACTTCTTCAATATTAAGTAATTGACAACCTTAGACAATCCAGCTTCTCATTTCCAAAAATAGGTGACAATTGTGTTTGACTGAGCTATTTGAACTAGCATGACTAAAAAGAAAATAAAAGATACTGTTTGCAGTTTGTGCAAAATGAATGATCCAAAACCTAGATCCAGTGAAACATGCTATACTATGTTATGGTTTTCAAACAGTACATGCTCAGACATGCTATGTTTTACATACCATAAGGAAGACAATATAAAATCCGAACTGACATTAATAAAGAGGCTGGGAGGCTGAAAGACTTCTTTCATAAAACAGCTCAGAATGAGTTTTGAAGTAAAGGACCATACCTAAGGTCTCAACAATAGGACCTCACCAATAGGACAGATGTGTATCATCTGTCTTTACCAAATGCAAGGAGAGGCCCTACACAACTTGTATTTTCTTTCTAGTTACAAGGTTAGTGCAAAAGTTTGCATAAGGACACAGTTGAAATTTTGTCTAAGCATCTAATTGGCACATTTGTTTCAAATCTGCCCATTGGGGTCTGAAACCAGAAACTGAGCCAGAGCTCATACCAGAGAACATCCGTAAGTTAAATTCCCTAGCAGCAATTACAGACTATTTCCAGCTTACCATACCCAGATTTTATGAACTTTTAATGAACTTCTACTGTAAATTCTTTTTAGGTACTCATAACTTTAGTTCTTCTTTAGATGAAATTCTTTTTGTCCTCTTTAGCATATATTCTATTTTGTGAGAACAGATCAAGAAGGTGAAACTTATTAAAATTTTATTTTACTACCCTGGAGTTCTTAGAATTAAAATAAATTTTAAAAAGAAGTCTTTCAAAAGCATTTGTGTTTTTTTCTATGACTAAATTAAAATAAATAAATAATAAGTAAAATCCAATTCTTTCTTGGTTTTAGGAAAAATTGGCTGCGAAAAAAAGGTTACAAGTCAGTCAGAATGATATATTAGGTTTACCTTGTGTTTTCTAATATCATCTTGTTCTTTAATATCATCTTGTTTACAGTCACTGAGGTCAACTGACTTATAATACAGCAAATACCATGTGATGCCAAATGTAAGATCTTAGTTTCAAATCTGAATATATCTATTCCCAGCCATTATCTCCTGGGTAACCCTTAAAAAAATGCTGTATGCTGAGGAGAGCAGGATAGTTATTGCTTTTAATACTACTGGTGAAAATCTGAAGCAATGCTGACATTCTTGGTATCACTCTGAATCAAAATTAATGTTGCCAAAGGAATGGCATATCACAGTGAAAACACAATAGACTTTGTTGGCAGCTATCTGCAGTAGAGGGAAATGTCATTAAAGGGGAAAATCTTATTATTAACAACTAAATTAGTATGATAAAAAATGGAACTTCAATACTGAAGTTATTTATTCTAGTTAAGATGTAGAAAAGAACTATGAGAAAAAGATATTTCTATTTTATTGCTAAAAAAAAATTAGAATAACAAATAGTTTTGCTCAAGTATAAAAATTTACTTTGACCCAAAGTATAATTTTATATTCCTTTATTTTTATTATTTATAAAAACTTTGGAGTAAAGAAAGCTCTAAAGTTAATCTCCCAATACCTTTAAAAACATATTTTTGTTATAAAAATATCAAAATAATCTTACTATAATGTTTTCATATTTTCACACTGTATATTCCTCACCCATACCACAACTCTGGGGCAAATAGGCATACTGCCATACTGCCTTCCATGTGGTTTTCAGTTAGCAAATTATTAAAGCAAACAACTTAATCCAATCATACAGATCCCATCCCCATGGCATCTAAAGCTGTGGATGTAAGTATGAACAAATGATGAAAACACACAATGACGCTTCCCCAGAAAGCTCCAAAGCTTTCAGTGACTTCTGGGTCAGACAGAGGTAATTATCTGTCTGGAGTTGCCCAAAAGGCTTTTATCTCACCAGTTTCTTTGCTCAATTTTTGAAAATGCACAGATTTTACATCAGCTATATCACACAACAGGGTGTCCAAAGGTCTCCTGTGAGCTGTGCCACAAGTCATCTTCTACTGTTTGTCTTCTGTGTACCACTTGCCCAAAGAAGTTGTGGATGCAACTTCCCTGGAAGTTTTCAAGGCCAAGTTGGAAGGGCTTTGGGCAGCGTGATCCAGTGGGAGATGTCCAGGTCTGTTGGAACTAAACGGTCTTTAAAGTCCCTTCCAACGCAAACAGTTCTATCACTCTTGTGATTCTCTCTTGTTCCTGTACTGTGAGAGGCAGTGAATGGTTTTAATGCTTATCTCATTCTCTATGCTACAAGTTTTATAAATATATAAAGTTCCTTTTCACTTGTCTCTTTTCCTCACTGGAAAAGCCTTTTTTTCTGGACTCTTCCTCAGTGCCATCACTTTTATGATCTTTGTTCCCCTTCTTCTGAATGTTTCCTAACCATACCTAACATTTTCTGTATGGGAGAAACAAGACTCCTGGAAGAACAAGTGGGCGTCCATGAACTGATGTAATGGATTAGTAATTTTCCTCACTGTTTTTTTCTTCTTTCATGATGTTGGATTAGAATGACCAAAAGATGACGATATGCAGGAGGTGTCTGCGTCAAATTAAATGAACAGAGATCAGCCACCCAGATGTAATCCCTTCTCATTACATTTACAAAAAATGATGACGGCAAAAACACTGATACATTTCCTTCACTTTCACAAACACTGACTTCATTGCATCGTTCCCGGAATGGTACCCTGTTAGTGTAATTAATTCCCCCTGTAAAACAAGTCACTGGCCAGGCTGAAGTTCCATTTGGCTGGTAAAATGTCAATACAGCAATGAAACAGTGCATTTTGCCTGGAACTTCATCTGATTATTTCTGTTAAAAACACTGAAGTGAACTTATCAATTCTGAGTTTTGTCCTCTGTGTGTAAAGAAAATTATCTATAAAAAAAAATTTTCACGGTTACACTAAGGTTAAGATATTTGACTTTGTATGTCTGCTCAGAGGAAAGAAAAAGGCTCAGTTCCTACTAGCTTCACAAATGTCTCTTTGACAAGGACTATTATACTATTCTAATTAAAAAAAGGAACCGTCTGAACTCAGTCCACTGAAGTTATATACAAATATACATACTTTTAATTTCCTCTGCCCCAACAATCCACTTGCATGTGTGTCTACTCTTGCTGCTCTCTTTGAATTGCAAGTATTTATGGACTTAGAATTCTGAGTTCAGATATCAAGAGAAACTAGACCTGTGGATAATTTGAAGGAAATTAAGGGGTAAAAGGAGAGGAAAAGAAAAGGAAACACTTGCAAATAAATTATCCCCTTTGCTTGTTTTGTTGTTGGTGGTGATGGTTTTGGTGGGCCTTTTTTGAAGAGATTCCATTGTTCACCTTCAAAAAACAGCAAAGTGGTAGATTATGAAACACAAATTTTTGAAATTAAAATAAATATCCAATTCATGTTTCCTGTTCTAGGACAGATCTTACGAGTTTGTTCATGCCCGAACAATAACAAACTAAAAAAAGTTGTATGAACGGGTGAACACTTAAACAATTGCTCACAGGAAATATTTGGTGATGGTGAAATTGGAAGGATGAGGAGGTGGAAAAGAGTAGGTGGGAATGATATATGAGGAATAGAGAGGAGACAGAACTGCAAATGCAGTGAAGATTATAAAACTGACAGCAATGTGCAAGGTCTAAATTTCCTATTAAATCACAAGGAAATTATGTAATACCATTTAAAATTAGTGAGGTGGGTTGCTGAGATACAAACAGAAAGAGAAACTTCAGAAACTTTCAAAGAAAGCACAAATTATATCCTGACAGTCTGTGTGTCCTGCAGTATTCTTAGTGGGCAGAGCTTTGCATTGAGAAGGAGCCACAGATAAAGTTTATGTTCAATTTTATGTTCAACTGTGTTTCTCTCTGCTGCATATCAAACAATAATATTGTAAAAAGCACCAGCTCTCACAACCTTGCTCATCTCTTTTTGTGTTTCAATTTCAGCTGATATCTAAAGGTTAGGACTTTTTTTTCGGAGTATTTCACAAACCTTCAAAAGTATTAGCCTATGTATTCATGTGCCATCTGAGCCACAGAGAGCTGAAAAGAAAACAGTGTGCACTCTTCTAAATTTGAATTATCATTCATCAGTGCCTTAGTGTGATAATTTTTTATAGGAGTGAAAAGGCATGCTGCTCTGAAAGGTCTATCTGTCTTTACACTATTTCTTGGAACATACACTTGTTCTTTATACATTCAATCATTTCTCTTTGAGAGTCTTTCGGTTCTTTTTGACAGTACTTTCTGAATCAGAGTGAAAAGATAAGGAAATTTTCATAGACTTTTAAAATGTAACATGGCAGAGTGCAATATTAGATGAAAAAATATGCAAAAGTTAGCATCAATCACAGAGATGATAAATCTAGTTTTAATACTTTTTGTATTCAGAGAAGGCAGAAGCAATTTGTATACTCGTAAAGGAAATTCTTGCACAATGAAATGAGCTATTTTTCTTTGAAAAAGGAGGGAAACTGTCACTTAATATTTTAAAAAAGAGATTTTCCCTTCCTAGCACATGTCATTCTTACTAAATATAATGTAATCAACACGTGCGTTTCAGAAGTTACTGATGCTGAGGGGGAGATGTGTGTCCCCAGGAATCTGCTGCTGCATTCAGAAAACCTGTTGATTTCAGAGTGACCTTCAGGGCCAGAGAGCCCAGACAGACTGGGAATATAGGTATCCATTATTGATTTACTTTGCATCCAAAATGTTGGTGATTGTCTCAATGAATGGTAATTCCTTCTGTCCTGTGAATCCTTCCTGGTGCCGATGCATCTTTGACAGGCACACATGTAGATAAACAGGTATGTTTATAGCAATGTCCTTGTTTCCCATTATTTTTTTCCTCCAAAATGAGGTGATGTAGGGGGATCATTTTCCCTAGCACAAACTACTGCTTCTGATAAGTGAAGAAATACCAAGACATAGGCAGGCATGAGCAATTTGCTATAAAGTTGAACAGCAAGGTACTTTCAGTCATTTGAAAGAAACTCTGATATCTTTAAACTTACTTTTTCCTTCTATACATCCTTTGAAGACAGCAGATAATAACTGTCCCTCCACAGACAAAAAAAAAAAAAAATCCTGTGAGAATTTTTTTAGCATTGACCATTTTCTAGGTTTTGAAAAAGATAAAATAAAACAACCAAAATATAAGGCTTACTTTGCCCCAACATACAAAGCAAATGGTTTTCAAATGACATGAGAATTTTTAATAGAATTTCACATTTTATCAAAAAGCATTTTATTTCAGAACTGGTTTAAAAAAATCCACTTTCAATGTTTAGCTATTGTGTTGTGTGGAGCCAAGATTTTCTTTATATTTTCATAATGTTATGGTTTACTCCTTAAGCTACAGACATCAAAGAAACCATCTAGTTGAAATATTGCTTTATACCTGCATTTCAGTCTTTTAACATTTCTCAAAGACACTTATACAGAAAATCTTATACAGGATCAGACATGTATCATGAACATTTGTTTATCGCACAGTGTCACAGTGTCATAGAGATTGGAGATCACTTAGTCCAGCCCACCTCTAAAACAGGTTCCCTACAGTAGGTTGAGCAGGAAAGCATCCAGATGGATTTTGATTATTTCCAGAGAAGGAGACAGTCTCTCTGGGCAGCCTGTTCCAGTGCTCTATCACCCTCCAAGAAAAGGATTTTTTCCTCGGGATTGTACATAAGTACCTATGTTTCAGTTTGTGTCCATTGCCCCTTGTCCTGTCACTGCACACCACCACGGAGAGCTTTGCCCTATCTACTTGACTTCCAAATTTCAGATTTTCATGCACACTGATCAGATTCCCCCCTCAAATTTTTCCAGATCTCTCAGTCTTTCCTTATAAGAAAGATGCTCCAGGATCCCAGTCATCTCTGTAACCTCCACAGGACTCTATCCAGACTGTCCCTGTCTTGAGACGAGGAGAGGGAGGATTACATCTCTCAATCTGCTGCTCACACTCTTGTTAATGCACTCCAGGATCCAACTGGCCTTTTTGGCCACAGGGGCATACAGCTGGCTCATGGGAAAAAAATTCTTTGGTCTAAAACTAAAATTTAAAACTGTGGATACACAACAATTTATTTAATTAAAACATTATGTACAAATACCTATTTAAAATATATTTAGAAGCAAACAAATAAAAAGAATATCATATCTGACTCCCTGAAAAAATACTATGTCCAAAGATTGTCACGGAGCTGTAAGAAGGTCTTAATGTCCTTTAAACTCTGCAAGATGTTTTGCAGTGATGAATCATCTTTGACTCTAAATGGAAGTCAAAATATAAATGAAGACAGGAAGCCTATTGTGTCTAATGCTAAGTTTTAGAGGAACCTAAGTACACACATCATGCACTGCAACTGACAAACGTTCATGTGTGTGGATTTATTGCACAAGTAGAAGATTTTCCTCATTCATTACATGATTTTTGATCTGTATGAAGGTGAGGTGAGCACATGAAGAAGAAACTCACCTGGAGTACCTCATTTTTGTTGATTTTTTTTTGTTGTTGTTTCTTTGAATGAGGACAAAAGGAAGAGCCAGGGACTTTCAAAGCAGTTAATCTAAGTAATGAGATAGATAGTAATCAAATAAGCAATGAAAAGGCCGTAAAACAATTAAGGCCTATTTTAGAAAGACCTGGAAAAGACTTTATTTTATTTTCTCTAAGGCAATTACTGATTCAGCAAAAATGGATTGTATTAAATCAAACTAGTTTCCATAATGCAGTAACTGGACAGGTGATGTGATAAAATTCTGCTTTAGGAAGGAGATCTTTGCATACCTAATATATATGGATAAAATCATCACTGTGTGGATGAACAGCAGCTGTGAAAAATACTTACTGCGTGCATATAACACTTCATTATTAAATAGGAAAGTTTGTAAGTGTCTTTAATTAAATAAATGCACTAGTTGATTCCAGGCATTGAAAACAATTGAAGGAGGATAAGAAAAGAAGTAGAAAGAAGAGAGCAGGATTATACTTGGTTTACATAGCAGGGTTTTGGTAGTGGGGTTGCGGGGATGGCCTTTTCGAGCACAGCTCAGAAGCTGCCCCACGTTTGTTAAAAGCCAATTGCAACCAATTGAAAAGGGAGCTGCTGCTGGCCAGAGCTGAGCCATGAGCAACGCTGTCTGCATGTCTGGGAGAGCAAGTTTAAGAAGAGGAAAAACTGCTGTGCAACAGCAGCTGGGAGAGAGGAATGAGAGGTGTGAGAGAACAGCCCTTCTCCTTGTGGGAGCCCTCCTCCCACAAAGGGGCAGGCAGTCACCCTGCAGCTCACAGGCACCACATGAGCAGATCTTCTCATCTTCTCATGCAGAGAACAGCCCTCAGACAGCAGTGGATGAGGCTGGAAGGACGCAGAGCCCATGGAGAGCCTCTGCAGGAGCAGAGGTTGGAGCTGCAGCCTGTCCCATGCTGGGTCAGGAGGGCAAGTTGTGCTGCTGCCCATGGTGCCCCATGTTGGAATAGTGCCTGAAGGGTAGGACTCATGGTATGGAGCTGTGTTGGAGCAGTGCTTGGAGAGCTCGGCTTGTGGGAAGCCCACATAGGGTCAGTTTGAGAAGGACAGCACCCATGACTGGGACCCCATTCTCCAGCTCTGCTTGAGGGTAGGAAATGGTAGAGGATGAATAGTGGAAAAAGGTGGTTTTTATTTTATTTTAGCTTCTCACTGCTCTAGTGTGTTTATAAATGGTAATAAATTATATTAATCTCCCTACTCTATTTTGCTTGTGATGGTAGTTATCAAGCAACCACTGTTCTTATTATAAACCTTGAGCCTTTTTTCACCATATTTTCTCCTTCTCTTACTTCAAGGAAGGGGGGTGGGAAAGCAGCATGATGGAACTCAGCTGCCCATCATTGTGAAACTAACATACAGTGATAACAGCCTGCCAGGAAATAAAATATTATCTTATAAATAAGAGCTCTTAATTATTCTGTGCCCTGAGCATACAGAAGAAGAGAAAATCATTTAACAAGAGTCAAGGAAAAAGAAAAAAATCTTTCCAGTCATGAAGGGATCTATGAGCTGCTGGGATATGAAATTTACACTATGTGAAAATTCTGCTTATCCAAAGAATTTTTAGAAAGAGGCTGCACATAGATCAGAAAAACTATAGCTATACTTGGACAAACCAACACACAGAATAGAATCATCTTCTATCCCTTCCAGCACAGTGTTTCCACATTTTTTTCTACATTTCCTACAATTTTAATAAAAGCTTCTATGATATGATATAAAGTACCATACTATATGGCTTTGTAAAGCAGCATAACTTCCCTGAAGTCAATAAAATAAAATAAAATAAAATAAAATAATTGAAAAAATATCTTCTTATTAAAGAACAGTGGCCTGTTTTTACTTCCTTGTCGAGTTGAAAATCTTTACTACACATACAATTTTTAAAATTCTCTCTTCTTCCCCCTCCAGAATGATAAAGGAAGCTGTGAGTCTGTAGAATGTGTAAACATATCTTAGGATTTGTTGCTGTTGTTGTGGGTTTCTATGGATTAGAAGTTTTTCCTTTCTCATTTACTTCAGGAGTATGAAAGTAGAGTTCATATGATACTGATGTTGAGCTGCACATGTAATATATTTTCCTCCCACCATTCTGCTTCTCACAAGATTTTTTTCAGAGTTATACTACCCAAGAGGCCATAACAACTTGAGCAAGCTGCATATTATTAATCAAAAGTGAAGTTTTTTTATGGAAATCAACATTAACTGAAAGGTATAACTGTGTTTAAGAAACTGAGTAATTAATGGAGAAAGTAATACAGATCTTTAGTAAAGGTAACTATTGGTGTCTAAGCATTACAAAGCACTTTATGATTGCAGGAGAACTGGCTCCTCTGAGATTTTTAGCAAACAACCAAAAGAAATATCAATTGCAAATTATTTCTTTGAAAAGAGATAGATGAGTACAGCTAGCATTTTGGAACAGAGATAATTTTAATGTGGAGTTTGCAACCAGAAGACAGAGAGCCATTTTCAGACAGTTTCAGAGGTTATTGTGCTGGGTACAACTTTGCTTTTATAGATAATAATGCATACAGATATCTGGGACATAACACAGAATAAAGAAGAGAGGCCAGCCATGGCATTTACTTGTTTTCATTGATGGATTACTCAAACATGTAGACATGGTTTGCAATTCGAAGTACTTGCTCAAATTGGGTCAGAATGGGTGGCCTGCAAATTCAGCCCTTTATTAAACTAGAACTCTCTTTAAGAAGTTAGCCTCATAATAAATATTTTAAATTAAATTAAACAAAAAATAGGAAGGAGAGGCTGCTCAAGTTATCTGAGAACATATGTGAGGTACAAAACCTGCTAATAAATGGCACTAGAAGAAAGTCTTTTTCTTATAAATTTGAAAAAAAAAGTCTGTAAGTTAGAACAACATAAATCAGGAAATCAGAATGAGTCATCACTTTGAAGGACATAAGAAAGGCAAGAGTTCCTCTATAAATATATATAAAGAAGGAAACAAATGCAAGTATTGAACTTCTTTACTGGGGAGACAGTAAGTAACAAATGGCAAGAATGAGATGGGAATATTTATGGCTTAACTTGCTTCACTTCTTAAATCCACAAATATATTCCTACCCTGTGGTAATTTTGTACTTATAATAATATCCAAGGAAGGTGGTAAAGCAAACAATAGAATTGAAATCTAAATGTGGTGCAGAAAATCAGGTCTAAAATTTGCTTCTCATCTCAGTTATCAACTACATGTTTTGAGTGTATTGAACCCTTGAAAAAAGGGTCATATTTAAAGATGAGGACAGTCAGGGATGCACCATTCACTTTGGTTTATTAGAGCTAAATAGGAAGCTTCTGGCAGAATTCTACTGTGAAAGAACTGCTGTGCAGTCCAGTCATCCAGGCTGAAGGCTGAAATAAGTACCAGCTGGAGATCATCAAACATAATGTACAGTGTACACTGTACAATGGCACCATGAAGGAGAGTGGTGGATTTGATGACCTCTTCCTCTTTTGTATCATTTGTATGTGTTGGAGTTGGAACTGGACTCAGTGATCCTCATGGGTCCCTTCCAACTTGGGATATTCTATGATTCTGCAAATGGTTCTTGCAAACAAGTACAACTTTGGACCCACTTTACTGGGGCTCCCTGGTAATATTGCAGCAGCTCATACAAAGTTTGGGGCTCACACTTTTCTTCTCTCCTGAAAGTCACAAGAGGGCAGACTTCTCAGCTAATCACTCTGCATCCTCTAGAGGCTAATATGCAGTGCCCCTCACTACCTGCAAACTGTTGCTCCATTATAAAGTCTGTCCCAGGATGAACAGGGTTTAATCACTTGCCTTTTATCCTTCTGTGGCAAGAAGGTTAAAGGGATCTCCTAACAGAACCTAATGAAAAAAACTCAGTCAGGTGATGATTTGACACTAGTTAGAAGAAAGCTGTAGTGCAAGAAGGATGAAGCTACTGAGAAGAAGCAAAGAAGCATGACTATCAGCAATGCAACGAAACAGCTAGTGAGAGCAAAGCTGGATACTGAGAGAAAAAACTGCCTGAGAAAAAGCTTGTTACCAACTTGTCATTATGGATGTCCAAAGCAAAAATGGAGTGCAAAGAATTCTTCTTCCCTGCAGAAAATTACTGCAGCTATTATTGCTCCATCTGAGCACAATATGGATTGTGCTGTATACAGTATGCCAAAGCTGATGTCTTTTAATGTCATCATAATGTAATGAAACAGCTATGGTAGTTTTTCTTAAAAAACAAAAATACTTCTTTTGTCTAAGCAGATAATTGATGCAGACTGTGCATTGTATGGTACCTCCTAAGATGAGCTCTGGTTTTAAGACTGTTCCTTAAATTTTCTGAACCTCAGTGGCCATTGCACACGTTTCCTAGCTGGTAATGACCACATAGGAACTCTTTCCTTTCTTTGGGCACTGAACATTAGCCTCAATTCAGAACGAAAGTGCAGAGTTAATAAAAACAACATATCAGTGCTGGAAAGGTCCCCTGGAATTCCAAAGGACCTCAGGTGAGATGTCAGAACTGAGCCACTGAATAAACCTAGAAACAAAGGAACCATTTACTGTATAACCTTGGAAGGTACACAGGTGACAAGTGGAAAATACAGAACACTTAGAAGGAAAGAAATATTTTCAAGGATTATGTGGCAGCAGTTTGAGAGGCGGGAAAATTAAGATAGGACAACACAATCTTCTAACTGTGCAGAACCACTTGTGATGAGGTGGGCACTAGCAGTCCTACTCATTTTATATTAGTGCATAGGTTAAGCAAGATCAGAGGCAGAACTGAGTAGAGATATTTACATTATTTTGAGAGAGAAAAGAAATACAGAGATCTCCAATAGCTAGAGAACATCAAATTCAGCTGAAGATAGGACCTGGGCATTTCTGGATTTGATAGCTGATGAATTTTGTGCACTAACTTGGCATTCAGTCACTGGGAATGGGTATTACTGTGCAACTACAGAATAACAAATTTAATAGCTCTATTTAAGAATATAGAGTGTTTCATACAACCATAAGCCCATTAGTATGACCTCTATGTTACATGGGGCTCTAGATCAAACTGTGAAGGAAAGAATAAAGATATGGAAGGAGGATTAGCTGTAGCAGACTAAACAAGGTCAATTTAATATCCATATAAAGCAAGTTAAAGATCTAAAGTAAGTGGCAAATACACCTAATCTGTGTGAATTTTAGTGAGACATTCAAAGTAGACCACACTGCAGAAGACAGGAGCCAATTAAATCACCAAGTGAATAAGGAATTGGCTACATTAAAGCACTGACAGGTGATCAGACTTCTTGGTGACACGTATTTTGAGGTACTGCCAATATTTAGAGAAGATAAGAATATTTTATGGGGATAACTGAACTATCATGAGGCTTGGAATGAGAAACAGTTTAAATTCAAAAATGCAACATGCAGAAGTGCAAATCATGCCTTAGCAAAATGACAGGAAAAATGACTGCTCCAAGCTGACTCATCGTCAGCTGAGAGCTAAAAATGACAGAAATGTCTGGGCAAACCTGTGCGTTATTAGAAGAGTTATGATCTACCAATGTGTTACAACAACAACAAAAAAATAATAAACTAAAGATGTATCAGATGTGTTATTTTTAGGGGAGATAAAGATGTACTAATGACACTGGACAAAGCATTCAGAAAATTCCACTTGGAGAAGAATTTATATACATTCACAATCAAAACAGAAAAAGTCAAGCTGGAACACATGCAGAAAAGGAATAAGTCTGTTTTACCAAAGGAGACCAAAACAGCTTGTCTTGTGTAGCTTAACAAAATGAAGTCTGAAACTGAATTTGTTTCCATAAAGTGGGATATGCACCTGAAAACAAAACAAAACAAAACAGTAAAAAACTAATGGTCATTGTAGAGAGAAGGGTGCATGAAAATCTGTCAAATATTTTAGGTTGCAGACAGGATCTAGCTATATCATGGATTGAATAGAGAAGGAGCTAACAATAAATAGGAAAATAAGACAGTGAAATTTCCTAATGACACCAATTTTGAGGCACATAAACAAAATGGAGTCCCAAGAACAGCATCCTAAAATCAGGCTACAGAATTTATTTTTGTTTTTAAATCAACATTAAAAACCCTAATGCATTTAAGAGAACTCCGTGGACTCATGAAAGAAATATTGATGCAAATGAACTAGCAGGAGACTGGACCTACTGACCCTTACAGTCCCTACATTCTCTCATTGCCACTTTAGAAATACCTAACATTATGCTAAAGCCCTCAAAACAACCATAAATTATATTGGATTTTTAGTGACACCTGATCACCCTAGATGTTTCTCTTCTGAAGAAGGAACTTGAATGCCCCAAAGACCACTGACAAATAACAAAATGACAAAAATCTATGTCAATCTAGAAATGAGCTCATTGTTAGAAAACATACCTATTTATACCATCCTTTTGACAGTTAAGAAATAGGGGCAAAGAGGTAAAAGAAGCTTTTTTGTGCCCATCAATTCTTGACTTGTAGGCCACCAGGAATTAGATACATATCGTTTTCCTTTTAAATGTGCAACACAGCACTGTGATTTGTAACCCTTAAAGGATTGCATAATGAAAAATCTTTCCAGGAGCCCCAATGAAGGCCATTACATGCTCTTAACTTGCAATTAATGTATGTTTCAAATTAGCGGGTCTTCTTATTAATGCTTAGCTGTTATGCTTATCTGATGTTTCCTTATACAAAACAATGAAACAAAATAAATGAACCCTTGTTCAGCAGGAGCTGTCAAATTAGAAATGGTTGCAAAGTAATAATTAGGCAAAATGGATCACAGTGTTCAGGCTTCAGCAGTGATTGTCCCTTTGTGGGCCATTAACAAAATCTAGTCATTGGATCTGCATGCAATTTTAATGAAGCCACAAGTAAACAAACTGCAAAGTGGTATAGACAGGAATTTGCTCACTTTATGAGGCAGACTCTTATATTGCACTTTTTATTTTCCCTTCCTCTTTTCGCACCCTTTGGTCATCATGCTGGCATTTCTGGTCAGGGAGGGTTGGAGCAGAATGCCCAGAGAGGTGATGGACTCATGATCTCAAAGGGTTTTCAAGAAAAGAATAGATGTTGCACTGAATGGCACAGATTAGAGCAGTCAGAGGCATGGATTGATGGTTGGACTAGATGATCTTAATGGTCTTTCCGACTGGATGGTTCTATGATTCCACAATTAACTTGAGGTTTCCTTTCATGATGTAGTATTTAAAAATTATGTCTACTGACCTCTGTAGCATAGGTCAGCTGCAATTGTAACAGTGAGATATGCTGCAGTGTTTATGCATTTTTTACGAAAAAGCATGGGTCATAAGGATGATCACAGAATGTTATACAAGCCTACAAGACAATGCGTAGAGCAATGCAGGGAACATCGATGCCTAGTGTCAGTAAGGAAGTAGCTCCCCTAACACATCATTCCAGGGAGGTCTGCATTGCTTTCTCCTCTTTCTGTTGCCATGCTGGAAGAAAATGGATATTTTGGCTTCTAGCTTTTGCAGACAGGCAGTTTGTTCCTCCGCTGCTTTAAGCAAGTAATTCGCAGCAGGCCGGGAGTGGCGAGGTGGGGGATGCGCTGCCCCATCTGGTGGTAGACAGAGGAGGAAGGATAGGGAGAAACGGAAGAACTGAGCAGAGCTGCACTCACTGATGGCTGCCTCTTGTTTGAACACTTTCCACAAAAGACATAGCTTACTGGAGGTCAGAGGGGTTTCAGCACATTTTCTTGCCTTCAGTGAATTTTAATAGTACTTGAGAGTCTTGATAAAACTGGTGATGATGCTCATTAAGTTCATTTATTTTCTTGATGAAAGAAAGCAGATGAAAGAAAGATAAAGCCTTTGGTCTCCTAAATAGCAATACTATCACTGTCAACACCTCTGATATTGAAAACAATATTTAAAAAACAATTATTTAAGAATATCATGCAGAGATCTGCCTAGAGATAATGTAAAGGACCCTCCATCTATGCAAAAGAGACTGCAGCAACTGCAATTTCTACTACAGGCCCTGCAATTACTCCAAGTAATGTGACAGATCCTGTTGTCACACCAGCTCTTGCAATAAGCCCTGTGGCTCCTCCTGCTGCTCCTGAGTGAGGTGCACCATTGCCCAAAGACACAGACCTGTGGTCATTCCAATTCTTGCACTGAGCCCTGCAGTTCCTCCTTCTCTTTGTAGTCACTTCAATTCCTGCAACAAGCCCACAGTTCAATCAAAGAACCAACCAGTGCCAGCATCAGCTGCTCCTATAAGCAAGATGAAAAAGTGTTTATGAAAGTCAGAACTTTTAGCAGAGAGAGACAAAGATGAAGACGAAGACGAAGACGAAGACGAAGACGAAGACGAAGATGAAGATGAAGATGAAGATGAAGATGAAGATGAAGATGGAGCAGGGCTGTCACAAACATGGGAGGAGAAGGAAGAGACAGAAACCATCCAATTTCTAACACTGAGTGAGCTGCGAAATTTATGTAAAGATTATGGCCATTGGTCAGGCAAGCACATTGCCACCTGGCTGCTCTAGTGCTGGGATGGTAAAGAAAGTAGCTTGGACTTAGCAGGCAGAAAAGCCAGGCATCTGGGATATTTTTCTAGGGAAAAAGTGGCACTGACAAAGCAGTTGGAAAAAGGAAACAGTCTTTCACCCTATAGCAAAAACTCTTGTCAGTTGTGAGGGAAAGATATCTCTTCAAGGAAGAACAGGTATTTAACCCAGGCAAATGGACCACTGTGGGGAAAGGTATCCAGTACCTCAGGGAACTAGCTGTGGTAAAAATGATATATGGAGTTAACCTGGATGAGAATACCAAATCCCAAGGTTCAGATGACATGGTATGTATGCAACCGGTTAGGTGGAGGGTTGTATAAAATGCACCATCATCAAAGACCTGCACCCTGGCAGGAATGAACTGGAAAGACATCAAAAGACCAACAGAGGATGAAGCGGATAGCCTACTTTGACAATATGAAGGTAGTCTCTCTCCCTCCCTATGGGCCTGTTTTTCAGCTGTGGAGAAACTGTCCCAGGAGTCTCAGCAGTTTGAAAACAATATGTCTTACTCTTCACCTGTACAAACCAATATCTCAGCTATTAGAAGTAAGCATTCCTCCTCTGCTCAAGAGAGAGAATTCAGTGATCTTACCTTTGTGACTGTGGAGAAGATATGAGAAAGTAGGATGGAAAACCCACCTCATCCCTACAGGCACAGGTATCTGAGTAGCAAGGGAAAACAATCACAAGAGGGTCCTTCCAGGAAAATGGCAGCTCCAGTGTCCAGCAGGCAGTTCTCCAGACTGAGAAGATGGTCTGATCTTATCTCTGAGGATGACAATGAGCCTTCTAATTCTCATACACAAGAGATGAGTAATTAATACAATAATCAGAACTAGAGGGGCTCTGTCTCCAGCCAAGGGGAGGAAAGGGACAATTGGGTTTATTGGACTGTGTGGATTCGATGGCCTCGCACATGAGAACCACATACACAGAAGTGTCCCATTTTATGTTACTGGAATTGCCTCTTGTGACAGGAGTCCAAATCTTGTGTGGCAGATGCAGTGTGAAAAAAAATGCTTGTTACTGCTTCACTTACACTTGATTGCACTTCCATAATATTTACCTAAAAAACAGGTATACAAAGCTCCAATTCACAAATGCCATTGACCTAGGAAGTCACTCCACATACTACCCACCTGTAAAGCCTGTGTGCCATTCAGCTGATATCCCCAGTGCCTCCAGGTCCAGCATCACAGTGTACATTTCCTTGGATCCCTAAGCATGCTCTCTCATGCTGCATGACGTGGCCAGTTCATGTGGGGTTTGCCTATTTGGCTTACGGATTTCAAAGGCAGATTTCATCAGCTAACCCAAGAATGAGAATGACTGGACAAAAATAAGTTCAATTTAAAATTCCATAAGTGAATACAAACAGTAAAACTGACAGAAGGTTGAAATCTTGAACTTCACACATAAGGCAATATTACTTTTATTGATTTATTTTCTCTAAACTCAGACTGTTATTTCTCCTTATTTTAAAAGTCAGATCTTTTTCCTGTCCTTTTCTGATGACTGACTCTTCTGCTTTTGTTTTGATTTTAAAAAGTTCTTACATGAGATAAACCTAATGATCCGAAAGACACAATGACCCTGCAGCAATAAAATAGCCTCACAGAAATAACCATCTCCCTTCCATCCAATCTTTCTGCAATTTTCTTGTACAAGAAAATAATACAAGCATTGAGAAAGACATAGGTATTGCAAATAAGGTACACATTAGACAAACAAATAGACAAACAAACAAATTTCCAAATGGAAATGAAAATGTCATTTTTATCACCTTTTTCTCTTTAGTACATGACAAGAGCTTAGGTTAATGGAAGCCAGTGTCAGAATTTTGAATGTTTTTTTCCAGCATTCCGACTTCAGCATTAACAAAAACCTAACCTTACAGGATAGAATTAGGAAATCTTATTAAAATATATTTTATATCTAAATACCATAAATATATACTCCTCTCCTACCACTCTATGTCAAACTTAGAAGCTTGCAAGCTTCAGGGCAAACTCTCTCCTCATCCTAATGCTGTGCTCATACCTGGCTGTGTGCTAGGACTCACAGTATGCCTCTTTCCTTGTCACTGCATTTGGAGAGAAGGAAAGTGGACTCAGGAGACAGGAGCTGTAAGCAGCTCCCCAAGTGCGGAGCACCCCCAGGCGTAAGCTTATGGCAAGAAGCAGTGGTCTTCCATTTAATGCCTACGTGCTCATTGTCTACGTGAACACTGCATCCTGCATCAGATCAAGAGAGCTCATCCCTGGCCAAAGACATGATGTACTTTGGGTGAACTCCCTTGTTTCATGCGATGAAATGTAAAAGCATATCTCACCTTATTTCTGTATCACTGTGTGGATTTCGATTCTGTCATAAGCTAAACCATCCTCTTCTGCTGGCCAAGACGATTTTCTCTTTGCTGTCAGTGCTATATTTTCTATGATAAACTGATAAAAAAAAAGTCCCTCAAATAATTGTGTCTGCAAGCAGCATCACACACATATATTCAAGGGCAGGGAACTTGTGCATATTTTTATTAAACACACCAGGGGCTCCTTCATCTACACAGAAGGACCATTCATTGAAAGATGCAGAAAATAAAATATCATCTCTCAGTTTTCTCTCCTAATATGCTATATGACCTACCATGTAGACAGAGAACAAAACATTCAACTGGCCTTACACCAGCTGAGAAACTTACCTCTTTTGCCACAACTTGGGATTTTTCTCACTGACCATTTATAGGATACAGAAAGGTGGTGCTTCAAAAAACATTTTCATTCATCTTAATTTTCAAGGAAAACAAGCTGAAAAGATTTCTATGACATGGGCCTGTACTGATGCATTGTATCATTAAACATTTGTTTTGTATTGATGGATTGCTCTGTGAAAACAAACATAAGGAGAGGCGGCATGACGCAAGTTCTGCTTTCTCTCTCAAATCTGCTTTGCTTTTGTGTGTAATCCTCAGTCTCTTGTGGCAACACAAGCCACAGTTCTCTGCAAGAAACTTAGAACAAAAGCAGGGGTTTTGAATAAAATATTCCATGAGACTTGTTCCTGTTGCTTGCTCGTGGAGAAAAGTCAGTGCTTCTGCTGTTATACGAAAGCATCCTTCTCTTAAAGATGTCACTGTGGGCTGCCTGTTTGTCTCCCATACAAATTATCCAGTAGTCACCGACAGCTAAATAAACCATTTGTTATCACTGTTCAATTGAAGCCTGCTTCTGGTCACCTAGTAGGAAACAACTCAAATTCTGCATGGTACATTTTTTTGAGTAAGATACTCCAGCTACGATTCCCTCTACAGTACTCGTTTAGGACCATGAGCCCATAGAGCACCAACTTAGATACCACTTTCTTATTCTTTCTTATTAGTTCACTCTCGGGCTATACTATTTGCAGAACATAGCGACTAAAAGCCTTTATATGTGACTGAATTCTCACTAAAGCAGAAGAATAGGAGATGTGAAAAGTGAGATTAATATATAGTATACAGACAATTGCTGACAACCTGATGGATGACTTGATTACTTCTTCGGAGGAAAAAATGTGATAGGATTAAATTCAGAATGTAAGTAAGCCTGGAGGCTATCTAATCTACTGTGGCTTACATCAATCCTAAGTAAAGCCTGGAGGCATTGTGCATACGTCAAACACATCTAGATCTTTCAAAATTTGGCCACTCTCAGATTCCTTTATCTCTACATGAAATTCCATTGAAGTCAAGAGATATCTCCACTTACATTCCTATATATTACCAAAATTACTTTTTTTCTTGACACCATGAGACAGAAATTTTACCAAAGGTTCATGAAATAAATCCAGCTGGAAGAATTACACTGAGATATGAGGACCACACAGATCAGAAACTCTTCATCAGAAGATGTGAACCATACCAGAACAGGCATTCAATAAAAACAAGCACCAAGACTCAGCTACCTTAGTGATGAAGCTGTGGGGCTTAGGCAGTTTTTGACAAATCAGTAACCTTGGAAAATGGGACATTAATGGAAAAATGGATGTTGTCAACCATACAGTGAGCTGTGCATAATCTGATGCCTGCAGGAGAGCTGGTGGGCTGCTCTTCCCCAGGATTGGCAGGCAGGCCCTTGCACAGAAGGCAGTGCCCTCCCTCCCTCCGCCTTTGCAATAGCTTACCCAGACTGGAATTTTATACTCTGCCTTCATGGCAAACTGAAATAAAGGATTTGAGAAGAGTCCCTCTTGATGTTTTCATGTGAGACAAAATCATAGATCTTAAATTATAAAACATCTAAACGTAATTGCTGTCCAGCCTTCAGGTTGCCAAAAACCATGTCTTGGTTCAGCTTCGCTCCCTTGACAACCAGAACTATGCATCACTACAGCTCTGACTTACAGCTGTTAAAACCATAGGGCAGGCCTCATGTTCTGAGACAGCTGTGCTCTTCTGCACTCAGAAAGAGAAGGAAAAAGCTCTGTAAGAACAGCTTGTTACCCCCGTGCTGCCAACCAACCTTGCTGTCTCTGCACCTCTGAGAGCCACAGATCAAAACAGAAAAGTTTGAGAGTCCAGTTAGGACTATGACACATGAATATTGAAACAACAACAAAAACACAGAAGTAGTTATTTGCAGTCCTTTTCTTTAAATTAATACTGTTCTCAGTAGTGCTGCCAGTGTAAGATTGAAGTGTTTTTAAAAATGTCAAAATACAGGTGTTTTTCACAAAGACTTGGGTGCTTCAACTTGCAGGTTAAGCAGGTGTTTTGCAACCATTGCACCATGAGCAGGTATTTGCAACCAAACACCCATGAAAACCCTGAAGAGTTGTACCATGTTCTTTACTGACTTATTGCAGAGGGAAGCAGTACTATTTTTCTGCAGTAACAGTGGATTGTTTTCATTCCTTTTCCATATCCGTGTATTTTCTCCATATCTTCTCTTGCCAAATGCCATGCATGAGACTATGCTGTCCATGATTTCCAAGGACAGATGGTTGGGATAGGCTGCTCCAGGCAACATGTGGGCTGTGGGCCTTATATTGGATGTGCCTGGAAATCTGTGTAACCACGAGGAATTTCTAAGCAGAACTGAGGACAAGGAGATTAGAAAATCAGATCATTTTAGAAAGGGGAAGTAAATTACAGTATTTCTCCACTAAATCTCCTAAAGTTGGCTCATCACCCTTATGAGTAACACCAAGTAAAAGAATCATGTTTTAGTTTATCAGTTTATCAGGCAGATGTCATATTTTTATGACAAAATCTCACTAGCAAGATGAAAGTGGGTGAGGGATAGGATAGTTGGAGAGCACAACAACATTTTTGTCAGCAGTGGAGTAGAATTAACCAGAGCGGTCAAGATTTGTAATAGAGATTGTGGTGAGATTACAGCTGGTAGAGCATTCACTCTGAATGCAGAGCAGAAGCAGTGTGGAAGCCAGTGAAGTGATTTGAAGAAAGATGTGGCCATTACTCATAGAACTCTGAAATAACAAGAAGGGGGAATGAGAAGGAAGTAGTATAGGCCAGGGAGGTGGCAGAGACCATTCCTGGGGTGTTTTTCTCAAGCAGAGAGAAACATTAGCTCCAGGGTCAATGAGAAAGATGCTGCATTTCATTTTGTAAATTTTTTATGAAATCTATTATCAGGAAACAAAGTAAATCTTTTGAATAATATGTTTGCAAGTTCAAGCATGATCAAACATATCTTTTGGTAAAATTCTATGTTTGAGTAAAGGTGATTTGAAATAGCCGTGCAAGTACAAAAAAAGTTATTAAGAATTAAAAAGAGTTAAAGTTATTAAAAGTTATTATTGGCAAAGAGGGCAAAAATGGCATTATCCAATTCAGATTAAAAACAGCGAGAACCATCCTATTTTAGACTGCATTATACTTGGTCTTTGGAGTGATTTATTTCACTGAAGTAAGATTGTACTAAAACAGGGGATTGCTCTCCAGACAATACTGTCATTCCCATGTGTGACACACCATGTTTGCACATTCCATATGCTTCCTCATCAGTAACTTCTGTAATTAACACAAACTGATGAGGCATATGCTCAAATTAGACAGATACAGTAGCAAAAAGATTTGCTTTGGTCAATGATCTCAAGCCTGTGATCTCTAAAGAAGTGAAAGCACATAGCAAATTTGCAAACGCTCCAGCAGTGAGAGTCTGTAGAAATAGGAATAGCTCATAAAATGAACTTTGTGGCTCTGGATCCCCGTTTTCCCTGTGCTATATTCTCTCACCTCCTAGATCTCATTTTCTATCTAATTCTCCTGCCAGAGAAAAAGGACCAGAGGCAGGTCCCACATACCTACTTATACTTTGCAGGGCTTGGAAGGGATAGGGAGTTGGGACGGCACTGTTACTGCTGTAACACTTAAGTCAATAGTTTTCTGGAGAGCACTTTGTTTTGGCTGTTCTTCTTCCATCTGCAGAAGATGTGTTCTTCTTCATGGCTGCTGCCAGTACAGGTAGACAAAGTGGTCTGTGAACCTGGGAATGTGCAGCACCTTTGAAGAGCTGATAGGCACCTCAGTTTAGAAACTCACTGAACTGTAGAGGCCAAGTAATTTCCACCAGGCAGAAAAATCCTGACATTCATACTCAGCCTGCCTGAAAAGACATGCTATGCTGCCCATGAGGATTTCCTACAGTCACTTCTTCCCCCATGAGACACTGCTTAACAGTTAAACCACTGCTTGGGTTTTGTTTTTTTTTAGTTTTTTTTATTATTATTGTTATTATTTATCTACAGAAAAGGCTTTGCTATGAGAGAAATGAACCCTGTCAGGGTACCAGAACATAAACTGTTACTGCAAATCAAGCTCAGATAAACTGTCTAAGGTCCTGACATTAAAGTCTTGTCCAACCTCCCAGGAGACCCTCCAACATGGGACCATTGCAGGGAGCTCTACATTTCTCCCTCCACTCTTTCTGTGTCACTGGATGTCATGGGTGAACTGTTGTGAGGAAGATGCAGAGTTTTCCCTGGTGCAAAAACCTACCTGCTTTCCAAAGATCAGTGTTAGAAATTTCAGATGACTTAATAGATTTTCTCATGGACTTGACAAGTGTTCAGCCTTGAGAATTTCAAGAACAGCATAGACGTAGGGGGACTGTTGCAATAAGACATGGAGTCCAAAGCTGAGCTTGCTTACAAATATGTGATTTTGCTTTATGTCCCAATTTCTGTTATAAATTGCAGGAAGAGTGGACTACAGGTATCTGTGGGAAGTGTGGTCAACACCAAGGGAATAGAGATCAAATATTCAAAGTAATGTGATTGCAGAATGTGCCAGCTTGAGAAGGAAATTACTATTTCAGGGAATATATTTGCAGCAATTCTAAGGCTTTCTGTTCCACCTCTTATGTTCCACCAAATTCCAAATGTGCTACCGTTCTTGACATTTTGCTGCAGCCTAATGTCACTTGGAGAGCTGGCTGAGTTTGCTAGGGTCAACATGATTCTGCACTTTTTCCTAGAAGCAAAGATAGGAATATAACAAAAGTTCTCCATTTGTTTACAGGAAAGATGTTCTTAAGCAAGGCTGAGAAAATCCTGCAAAACTTTTAGTCTGAGTATTACCACAAATGTTCCGATTATTTAGCTCCAACATACTGACTCCTTTGTCTGTTCCCCTTCTGCAAATATTCATGAAATAGTTTTGTTACCATAGCTTCTTATAGGAAGAGAATATCAATGCAACATGCAACTAATATTCACATAGTGATAAAATTTTACATTTACAAGCACCAGTATGTACAGCAGCACGTTCACTGAGCAATAGGAAAAAATATTGCCATGTGACTTATCCAGCCAATTACAAATAGCTATTGCATTTTGAGTACTGAATGTTCAGAAAATAATGTAAATGAGCAGTCCAAAGAGGCAAAACCATTAACATTTGTAGAATGTACTGACTAATGCATACTTTTAATAAAATATAATCGTAAAGTTATTTTTATTAATGATATTCCTGAATTAAAGTGCTTCTAAGAATGCAGTAGCAATGACAGAAGGACTATCCCTCAAATAAAGAAACAGGTTATATTCACAGAACAAATTTTTGCGTAATATTAATATTATCCATAGTTTCATTTTTTCTTTATAGTAGTATCTGCAATTGAATCTTTTCCAATTGTTTCTTGACTTCCAGGAGACATAAACTGTCAATCTTTTTAAAATATTGTTTTATTTTTAAGAAATACATTTTCTTTTCAGCTGCAGTCTTCACCTAGTGTTACAGTATTTTCATGTACTAAAATATCACCAGTGTACATAAAATAGGGTTAGAAAAATATTTTCAGCATTTTTTTCTTAAAATTTATGTTTCCTTGAAGTAGGATGTGCAAGACACACTCCTTGAGAGTGATAAAGGGCTCAGTTCTGTCTGTAGCATGCTAAAGGATTCTGTAATAGGTAAGGAGATTCCAGAACAATTTCATGTACAATTTCTTTATTTCATCTCCTTATTCCATAAGGCTAACTTAGCTCTTGTCTCAAGTGCAAGTAAGAGTCCAAGCTGATCAGGACTTTCAGTAAAGTGCTGTGTAGGTGAAGCTCTGAGCTATTGTACATAAAAAACTGTGATATTAGACAACAATTTTTCAGTCATTTTTGAAAGAAAGTCACAATATAAGTGAATTGAATATTCAAACATGTAATAAATCCACACAGATTTTGTAAGTACATAGAAGAAAAACTATTTGAAATACTATGAATTAGTTTTTTTTAAAGAAAGTCTAAGATGGTAAAGAAGTTTGTGTTATTTACACAAGCTCTCCAAAAGCTCTCCATGTAAACCCTGTCAGTTAATAGCCTGTTCCCCCTTAAGCAAAAGAAAACCTATTTTTAAGTGAAACATGCTATAATTTATGTCCCTATTCATCTTTCTTCTGCTAATTTTCCTGTCCTTCTTCTTTGATCAATTGACCATTTCCCCAGTCCCCACATCTCTTTACTCAGAGCAAGCTTTGTGCAAAAGCCTAGGCCCCTCAGCTCTCCACCCATCAAATACATTATTTTGATCTTCACTCAACAATGCATATTGTTGTACAACATTTTTAATGTTAGCAGTGCCCCAGGACCTCACAGTCCATGTCAGTGCAGCATTTTTTGTACAGCATCCCTTCCAACTTTTTGGAATTAATCCTGAATTCTGAGTCTGAAAATGTAGCATCTAATTCTCCATGGATCACCACTAAGAACATTGGATTTGTTACTTTTTTTTTTTTTTTCCACGTTTTAAATGAACAATTTCTCTATCATCCTGCTAGAATACTTAATCTCATGAGTTTAGCTTTCTATCATTTAATTTTCTGAGCAGACTTGGTGAAAAAGGAAAGATTTTCTAGTAGTCAAACCTGTAGAAAAGTTACAGTACAATTTCACTGTCAGGAAGTTACTTATTACTCAACACAAGATCTGCATTATTTCTTCATCAGAACATCTTTCAGCCCAACCATGTTTAATCAGCACAGTCACGTTTTAAGCTCAGGGATATTTTTGAAACATCTAGAGAGCACAGCTAGTAGAAAGGTAAGATGCCTTATACCTTATGTGCTTCTCTAAGTTTAGTCTAAAATTCTCAGTATTCAAACTTGTCAAATAAATGGAGATGTTTCCTTACTCTTGTCCTCTTTTTTTATTCTTCGTTTAGCTGAGGGACAGGAGTAGTACGTGTGGCAAAGCTTAATTTGCAATGGAGCGTGGAATAAAGTCAACCTTCTAGATTGCAAGGAAACATAATTGTTTCCTGCTTGAGTCTTGATATTACTTCAGGAATAAGAAATCACACTGAAAATACTTTTCTTTTAAAACCAGCTTTCTGGTTTTATGGATTGCAGCTTTCACATGGGTAAGGTCCCTGATATCAATATAAAAAGTGACTTCATCCACATTTGCTTTTCCAATGATTTACATGTCTCTTAATTTATTTACAAGTCATGAGATGTGTTTATAACCTTAAACACTTAGATCTTCCAGAGAATGGTGAAAGCAAATTTAATTGGTTTGCACTGCCTAAAACTATTTGTCAGGGCTCTGTGGAATGGTCTACTGAGGTTATATATTCTGCTCTGCTTGGTCTGTCTCTTATTTAATTCATTAATTTTTGGCATTGGCTAGACATCCGATATTGTACCACTGCCTAGTTCTCCATAATAAACACAGAATGTCACAAAACTGTCCGGCTTTATGACCAGCACAATGATGAAGCAGGGTCTGTAGGATGGACAGATTGCTTCTACGGCCCATGCATCACTTTGCATTTTCCTCTGTGCTTCAGTCAGGTCTCTTGTGATGTGGCAGCTACACATAAGCTGTACTGTGTTTGCTCCTTGTTCAAGACTGATATATGGAGAGCTAAGTACCTCTCTCTCAGATCTGCTTTCTGCTCCAGGAGCAGGCTGTAACACTCAGCCACTGCATTCATACAGTTCTTTGCCTACCAGGACAGAATGGGTGAAGAACTAGCCTTTTAATTCATGTTAATATTATCATGGTGATTTTTTGCAAGATTTAAACCACAAGTTTGGACCTGCTGGCCAACTCTAAATACCCCTGATACACAGGCAATATTAATTGAGTTATCTATTATTCTGAGTTTTCTCAGAGTACTCTGAAACTTTGTTGCACACAAAGAAGAAATAATATTTTCTTACTTCATAATGTCTGAAATGAGGAAAACAAGAGATTCCACAAACCAACAGCACATCACAGTTCTGCGCATGAGGAGTCTAGGCCTCTCTTGATATTTATTTCTTACGGTATACCTGTTTCACCTTCTTTCTGAGAAAGAAGCAGTGTTACATGAGATGCATAGTGTTTTCCCTACAGGACACATCAGCTTTCTGTTTTTCCCTTTTGTCAACTTTTTCCTCTTTTTGCAAGGCTGACTGATCTTTTTTTTCTTCCCTTGGTGTTTTGGAGAAGCAAATTCCACAAAGTCTGTTCAGGGTTGCCATGTCTTTGCATGCTCAGTGGCATGTGCTCTTCTGGTCTACGCTCAAGCACAAAGTAACATGTGAACATGAACAAGATAACTCTTGTTCTGAAACAATCTCTTAGAATATACCAGGTCCTATTAAAACTGTTGCCTTCCATGACAGAAAGCAGGAAAGGGTTACGTAGAACTTAAGGAGAGTCACTGATACCATGGTGGATATACTATTAACATAAAAACTGAACACTGACATTCCATATGTATTATTTCTGTCATCGATTGAGAGAATATCAAAAAGTTATCACGCAACTTGAGAACAATCTCATGGTGGAATTGTTCCGATGACTGTTACAATTCAGAAATGATAAACCTTCCAAAAGCTGCTGGAGAGCCTGATTTTTATCACTGCAAGCTTTTACAGTCTGTGTTGATCTTCCCTTTCTTATAATCAATAAATTAATTACTGAAAATAGGTTAAATGCAGAGGGAAAAGAAAGAAAAAGAGAGGTACAAGATGTGTATTTCTTTGCAGTTCTTCCTTCTCATTTTAGCTGTAACTGTATCCTTCCACTAGCATCACTTTCTTAGTTGCAGTTTCTTAGGAGAGAAGAACTGTAGACTGGAGACAATCTTGGTGATATCTCAGTAGATTAATTTATTTATCTTGATAAAACCCACATGAGGTCAGGAAATGCCTAGAAAACCACTGATAGATACAGAACTGAGATGCAGAGAGACAAAATGTTTTTTCTCATGTTACAAGGGATGTCTGTAGTGGAGTGGAAAACAGATCCTTAGGTTAATGCCCTAAGCATTAAAATGCTTTTCCTTGGCTGTGGCTGGTCATTTGAGTAGCTAATGATTTCTTACTTAATTCTAAGAATACTTTAATGATGTAAAAATTATTTCACATTTTCACTTACACTGCTGAAAAACAGTTGGACTTTGTAATATCTTGCAGTGACAGGCTTGTGATTCCCTGGAAAGAAAGCATTTCTATGAGAGCCAGGACATACTAATGGCATGCCAAATAGCATCTTCCTAGAGAGGTATCTTCTTATAATGAGAGTTTAGAAAAGCTGAATCTTCCCATGGACAAACACAGAATTCAACATTTAGGTAAATTATCTTATTAACGTGAAATGTAGGGAAAAGGATAAAGTATTAATGGACCTACAATGGAGAAAACACTGAAATCTGTCTCTTCAGCTTTGTTGCCCTTTTCTGGACACACTTCAGGATCTCCATGTCTTTCTTGTAGTGAGGGGCCCAAAACTGAGCACAGTAAAAAAGGTGCAGCCTCACTAGAGTTTACTAAAGTGGGATAATCACCTTCCTGCTCCTGCTGTCTACACTATTTCTGATACAATCCAGGATGCCACCTGGGCATCCCCCTGGCACATGTTCAGCTGAGTGTCAGCTAACACCCTCAAGTCCTTTTTGTCCACGTGGTTTTTCAGCTACTCTGCCCCAGCATTGTATGGAGTTGTTGCGACCAAAGTACAGAGCCCAACACCAGTCAAAGGCCTCTCATTTTCTTTTTTTTTTCACTGCTTAGCGAATTTGCTACCATTTTGCTTGTGATTATATTCAGTAATGGCAAATACTGGGAGCTTTTTTTTTCCTACAACTTCTGTTCTGATTCATAACACAAGGATGTGTCCATAGACTGTCGTGGTTTAATGAAACTGTGAGCACAGTGCATTTGGAGACAAGCATCATGAGTAAGTTGAGATGACTGAAATTTTTCTGATACCAACATTTCCGTATAATCAACGACACCTCTAAAAGAGAAAGTGGAAACACCTTGCACACTCTATTTTGAGAAATCTCTCCTTTCCCTATCCCTTCCTCCATACTCACACAAGTTTTATTTTTAAGACTGCAGGCACAGTAGTGCAATTTTCATCACTACAATAGTCAGTAACTACAGACTGGCAATTTACATCACACTGGTATTTTATAGGAACCAAACTCAACTCTTCTTTATAAGGAATTTGTTCCATTAGCAAGATCGCATTTAACATATTCCCTGCTTATGATTACTTGTGTGATTTTTGTTGCAGTCCAACAAAATAAATACAAATCCATTCTGCCTCCAATAGAAACAATTTGTCTCTACCATGCTTCATTTACTCACCAACCACAGTGATAACACTACTCTAGGTTTAAACTAACATTGTTTACACTGCATTTTTTTAAGATACTTGTGACATGGGAATATAAAATCTTAGTGTGAAACAATAGCTATTTTCCATCACCTTCCACCATTCTCTTTGGGATAGAACTAACTACAAACAAGATTAGTGTCTGATGTTCTATTCATATAGCAGTGTATCCTGAGAAACTCAATAGTGAAGGACAAGTAGTCTGTAAGCTACCACCTTCAACCTTGCGTGCAGTAATTACCAGCATTTTTCTATCAACAGTGACCTTGTCTCAGATGCAAATTTTTTTTTTGTCCAATAATTGTTTAACTTAAGTGGTATTGCAAGGACTCCAAGGAGAGGCATTATTTTTAAATGTGTAAATGCAAAGAATGCAATGCTAATGAAAATTGACTTTACTGAAGATTTGTTTTTGAATGAGTAAATGCAAGGAGAGTAACAATGATGAAAACTGGCTTCAATGATTTGTTTGATGTAAGAGTGCAGCAATCCATTGCTGAGATAAAAGTAAGATGAGCAGCTGGGAAGAATGTATCTGAAAAATGAATGAAGGTCTTACATTAAATTAGTGAACTACACAAAAGAGGAAAAGCAATAAAGAAGCCAGAACTTTCAGGACACTATCAAAGTCAGTAGGGAGCATCTGAATTAAGACTAAAAGGACAGATATCACTGTTGCCCCACCATCAAAGGATACCATATGAGTCACATTTAAGAGAAATCTAATGCAATGTTATGCATTTTGTGTTACTTCCTTGCTCCTTTAAAGTGTCATTAAAAATAGTGACTTCTACTAAGAACTAAGCGGGAGGCCCTGAGTGACACTTCTTAACAGAAGTGTCAGTTGTAAATGGTGGATAAATTCTCATTTACACTAATGGTCAAGCAATATAAAGGGGTCGTCACCTTGGCTTGATGTAGATTTGCAATCACTTTCATCCTCTACTTCCATTAAAGAAGAAATCCTTGGAGTGAATGGTAGGAGTTCTGATATGCTCTAAGTCAGCATGCCACAATGAATGCTATTTGGATTGCTACTGATATGTTGAAAAAAAAAAAAATTGTTATAATAAAAAAAATATAGTAAGTTAAAACTCCATCTGTTTCAATTTCCACATGTTCATACAAGGAAATAAAGCAAACCTTGAAAAAAGGGTAATTAATTTGTGAAGATAAAGTACTAGGGTGCTTGTACGCATGTCTGTGTGTAGACTAATTCTAATCACTCAGTTTCCCATAAGACCAATCAAACCCTGAATGTTTGAGCATATTTTAAAGCAACAATCATGTCTGCTGGAGCATGCCTCTGTAGCTTCCTCTGAGTAGACCAGCCCTATAGTTTTCATTCCAGAACAGAGTTCTTTCCTCCCAGCTTGCCAGTAATCCTCATGCAATAGCACCAGTGATTTTCATTACTGTTAGAATAATGCATCCTAATAACCAAGAAGCTATCAAAGATGAAACATGAACCACAATTATAATATCATGTATCACATCATTTGCCCCCTTTTTTCATTCTGCATGGCATAAATGAAGACTCTTGTTAGAGTTTGCTATTTTATAATATAGTGTCTGAAATGAATTAAAGGTTTGGCACTTTTCACACATTATTCAAATGTATTTCCCTTGTTACTACATTCTTCACTATATATTAGGTGTTAGAACGCATAGCACATTGCAGGCAACATGGGTGTTGTTTCTACAGAAATAAAAACTGTGAAATAGAGATCTTTAATGATGCAGAATCAAGTATATTTTTGGATCATACTGATAATCTATACCACTTTTAAAAATAAAAGCAACAAGTTCTGACTTCTTTTTCTACTTATGATGTAATGATTTACATTTCTCAAAGCATATGGTAAGAATCAGAATTATTCCTTCTCCACCTACTGCTTGCAATTTCTTGCCTACTGATTTCAGCACCTAATCTATGGTGCTAAAACCAATTAGTGATACATCAAAGGTTTTTGCAGTTGTAAAGTTTGAACCATTGCAGAACATTAGCACGTGAGCTTCTCATTATAGGCACAGATATACATGATCTTTGATCCACGTGATAAAAGATACATTCAAAATATGTTTTCTTTGGCAACCTCACTACTTCCTAATGGAGGAAAAAAGGCTAATTATACAGTTCTCTACAAGGCTAGAATCTGCTGTAGTATGGATTGTGTGCAAAAACTAAATAGTAAGTGAGAAAGGCTAATTTCATATTTTTTTTTCTTTGTCTGAAAATTTTGCTTTCTAAAGTTCTAGAAAGTTATTTTTTTCACAGATCAACATGCTCAAGTGAATGGTTTGATGTTTCAAGAAGGCTGCTGGAGAGGTATTCTAAACAAAACTACAGTCCCACAGATGTAATTAACTTTTGGCACAGAATAACCCCATCAAAATTAAGTAATGCCAGCCGAAATTAAGCATCAAAGAATAAATTAATATATGCTATGTTTCCTGTTGGCCTGTTCCTATTATGCCTCATCTATTTTCATGAAGTGTGTGGAGCTAAAACAAGTGATGAAACAGTGAAGCATGCACCTTGTGTGCCTTGCCGCTTGTACCGCTTGATAGGTTATTCGTTTTCTCCTGCCATTCCCAGTCTTTGCAGAGTCAGATGTAAAAACAACAAATGGAACATTGCCATTTGACATTTGATCACTGGGAACTTTTATTTATAGTCCTTTTCCTTCCCCTGAGAGGTTTTTTTTTCTAACCTTTGGAACCTGTGCACAAGCTTGGTGTGTATCAGCCTGTGTTCCTTCATTTAGTGGTGCATCAAGAGAAAAAAAAGTTTATTACTCGGAGCTGGCAGGGAGATGTGATGGACTGGGACATGTATAGTATGCAGCCACACTTCAAAATGGGCTGGGGGGGACTGCTAGGCTACAGGGACAGACTTCTTTCTTCCCTCTGCTTCCCAGGGTGAAGAAATGTTTTCTTGTCTCAGGACAGAAAAAAAAGAAGGGATGATGAAGGGAGAGAGGGAAATAGAGAGTCCTTCTGCTTTCTGTCCTTGAAATCTGTGTCTCAGACTGAGATGTCTAGATTGGTCACTGATTTAGTGGACAGTATTTTAATTTCATAGAATCACGGCGCAATTTCCAGCGTGAGCTTTGTCCAGTTTGCAGAGGAGAAGGATGCTCTGCGAAATCACGTATGTCAGTACAGAAACATTGCTACAAAATATTCAGTACTCACTGTCGTAAGTCTTACAGAAATTTGCTACAGGAAGATTTAGTCACTCATGAAGGATATTAAAGGATATTAAAGGAGATTGTTCTTTATATTATATGTAGCTTTTGGGGGGGATTTAGAATGCAGTGATTTCTGTTAGCAGCTAGGATTTTCATTTTGTTAAGAGCCTCTTTCACAGATAATGAGACAACGCTTAAAAAAAATAAAAAAAAGTGTACTTAAATTAACTCTTCACTGGTTGTGCTCATATCAGGTAATTCCCCTCCTCTTTTTTTTTTTTTTAACTATAATAGCACTCTTGGAAGTAGCCTTTGGGTGACAGTTAGGTACTTCACAACTTCACACTAACACTGATTAGCAACTCAGAGCCCCTTCTACTGTTTCCAGTTCTCTACATCTCAATAATATCCAGCAAAGACACTCTGATACAAGTAGAGACGCCATGCTTTGAATGTCACTGGTACCACAGGTGAGTCAATATTAGCATAACTTTTCTTGCATTACTCCTTTCCATCAACTGAAAGCCTCTAATATGTCCTCGGAAATATCTACATTAAAACACAGTTAAAAAATCAAATTGCTTCCTCTATCTTTCCTGCAGTATGGCATGGAATGAATCTAATTCAAAAATGATTTCTCTGCTTCATAAGCAGCCACGCATTTTTATATTCATCCTCCTTTTTTTCAAGACACCCACTTCTAAATTTCAATTTCTTTCCATGCAATAAAAAATGAACTAACATTGATTTCATTTTCATTTTACATTTTTTCTATATGACAAGACAGTGACAGTGAATAACAGCATATATCAAGAAAACAATAACATAGAACCTCTGTATTGATTTGCCTAATTATATCTCTCTACTCAAAACAAAGCTGTTTGCTTGGATATGATTGACAAGGCATAGTGGCTTGTGTACCTGTTTTAACTTTAAGTTTAATGCAGCTAATTATTTTTTAGAATAAATATCTGTAGAAATCTATGACTTTCAGATATCTTCCTGCCTTGTGGGCCACCCCATCCAGCTAGAAGCCAAGACACGCAGAAGCTGCTTAAGGTAAAGACTCACTGCAACCAAACATTTAAGTATTTCAGAGGATCTCAATCTCGAATTGACACTAAGTTCACAGCACAGCATCAATAAGTCTTGCACAGCTTTGCTGCACGTACAAAGCAAGCACCTCTACATGCACCAGTTTGTGTTGTGTGGCTCTAGCAGTCAGCATAGAGCAAGCTGAGGGGTATACATGCAGCACCATGCATGCCTTTCAGTATGTAACTCATCTGGAGGAAGGCACCATTGCAGAAAAATTCCACAAACCACTTTTATTTGTAGCTGGGTGCCTAAGCCCAGCTGGTCACATACTGCCAGGCACTTCTAACCAGCATGTTTGCCAGCTTGTAGGGCATTCAATTGCAACAAATTTGGCATTCTAATTTGCTTTAGAGAACTGGAGCCTCAATCTCCTTCAATCCGAAGTCTGCCCCAATTACCAAAAAGTACTTTTTTGGTTGAAGAAAACATGTTTCTACCAATGCAACACCTAGTTGACATAATTAAGAATTTGCTGGGGCAGAGAAGAATAGCTTAATACTTCATATCGAGTTCCAATGTTTCTGACTCATATAATACCAGAACACTGGTATTATATATTATTATTACATAACACCAGAAAGTAATCACCTGGGTACCATGTCTTCTATCCTAACAAATAAAAGATTTGCAGTAGAGAAAATGCAATACAGGATTCATCTGATCTCATTCTTGTGGGGTCCCACTGGCAGGAGAATTTTCTGATTGACAAAGCCTCCCTAGAGAGCTGAGGAGCTGGGCTGCATGGCCAAGTCTGTACCTGAGTAGATGTCTGGATACACTTAGGACAAGTCAAGAGCTTTCCACACATTTTGGATTTACAATTCAGGAAAACAGGCAAGACATTCACCTATGTGAAACTAGCCTGCTACCATCAGCTTAGATTATCCAAGTAACAGTGACGAGCAGTAGCAGATGAGGGTGTTCAGATACCTCTTTTTTCTTTTAGCTGTTACTTTTCTCTGCCCAGTACCAATCATGGGTCAACGCTGCTGCTTTCCCGGGGACCTTTCAGGATAAGCAGATATGACACAGCAGATAACAATTATACTGAAATATATTATTCTACTATTTTGTGGACAGTGGTTTGATATAAGGGTGAGCGTTGCTGTCAAGTGAACTTCTTGATACTGAAACAAGCAAAAGTAAGGTTTTAAAGAAGCCCAGTATCACTTTTAAATTAAAATGTTTATCTGTTTTCAAACTATCTGTCCTACACAGTTTCTCTTTATTCAGCCTTGTAAAAGGAGAAGGAAGGAGATAAATTCAATGGCACAAACGACTGATGAGGACAGTAGGAAGGGAACGTTTAATTAAATAATAGTTAAATAGAACATCGTTACAGTGAAATTCAAACTTGGAAACTTGGAAAGCATACAAATTAAATTTGTGTCCTTATTTGAGGAACTGAAATAAAACAAAATGGTAATACATATATGTGTGTGTGTGTGTGTGTGTGTATATATATAACCTCCAAGTAGAAAGATACTCTTCATGCAAAATAAGTTCTAATTATTTTTGGTGTCACTGAGTAAACACTCCACTCCACTTGTTCAAGTCAAACAGCTGTATCATTTCCCTGCTCCAGTGAAGTTATTTCTGATTTCCCCTAGTGTAAGAGCTATCAGACTACTTGCCATTTGTAGCAATGGAAATTTATTACAATCGGCATTTGAGCCCCCTCCCTTATTGCAAATCTTCTTAACTTTTTTCAGCATTCTTTGAAAATGTGATGCAGCTGGGCCTTCTACCTGACTATGTAAGCCTTGCCTAATAAAGCTAAACAAACTGATAGCAGGCAGAAAAAAAATGTGTTTTTTCTGAATTAGCATTTTTTCCTGATCTCTTATTAGTTATCAAATATTATTCACTGAGTGAGTTCTGTAAATATATCAACCTGTAGCCTGCGCAGAAGAGAGTTGTGCTATTTAAAAAATAATAGTAATTTTATTCAGGATTTTCTGTCCAAGTGGTGGGTCTGATCACCTGAGTCACACAGTTGCCTTTCTGTTCAGGACTCCCTACACTGGGGTTTTCAGCTCATCACAGATGAGTTCTGCTACCTGTATTTATGCAAATGGATGTTCACACCTGTTTTGCATCAGTCTTACAATTAATATTTTTAGAGCCAAATGCACACCTTTGAATACTTACAAAAAGCTACTAGAACAAGGTTAAAAGTGTTGTAAGTTACAGAATTCCTTCTGAAATTAGAGAAGGGTGGGAAAACCCAACTGGACCCACTTTGGCTTAAGCAGCAGCTTATTTTTCTTATCCTTTACCATTCCTCATCTCGCTGAAAGGGGTCTTTAGCAAGCCCCAAATTTTTTGAATGTTGTAGCTGAGTGATGATAACCACCATCCCAGCCCCAGCCTTTGGGGCAGCTTGGATAGTGTAGGGGAACCATTAGGTCAGGGCTTGAGCTGGTGATGGAGCACCTGGTGAAGGGGTTGTGCCTGGCCCAGGGAGCAAAGGCACATTGTTTGCACCTGTGGTCCTGTGTGCCCAAAAGGGCTAGATCCAGGGAGGAGCCATGCTGGACTGACATAGGGAACAGACATTGAAGGAAGAGCAATTCTATGACCTAGGCTGCTTCTTGAGGAGGACTGCTATTTGGCCAGAGAGAGTCCCTTCACCAGTGTGTTCTTTTATTTTATTGTATTTTTATATGGACTATTGGTCTACGAATACTTTGCCTGGTATGACCAAGAGCCTGTCAGTAGCAGTTTTCTTTCTTTGTAAGCAGAACAGAGAGGAAAAGCTCTGCAGTTGATCTCTTGCTTGTTTTGGTGGGAAATACCAAAAATGGAGAGAAGGGACAGGAGAAGAGCTGTAATTGCAAGACAAGAATCTGCCAGATTCTGAAGGAGAAAAACCCTCTGCAAATCACTTCTGTCCCTAGCTGTAGTTGTAATCAGATACCAAGTCAGTTAGCTTGCTTGCTTTTGTCAGTTTTCTGCCATGTTTAATTGGTGAATTGGTAATTTGAGCTATGCTCTCTGGGGCCACTAGAGGGCTTGGCTCTTGTCCAGGAGAGTAATAATGGGAAAAAGTTGGGAGTTTTCTCCACGGAACTTCACCTACCAAGAAAAGTTGGACTTACAAAGTATGTCCGGGATTTCTTCTCCCCATTAAAGATTTGCCTGAATGTTTTACTTGGTCTAGTCCTTTAAGATATAGAACATGAGAGATGTATCTTTGCAAAAACTTATCAGAGAAGATACCCACAGAAGTCTTATATCTATGATATTTACTAAGGTTTAGAGACTTCCAAAATTAGAAATTTTGTGGTTTCATCTCTGCTGTGTATCATAAGCTTAAGGAATCTTACTTAATTTCTCTGACATTTGGATGGAGAAAAAAGATCTGACTTCAAGTGAGACCAGAATCATGAAATATCTTAGTATTGCATGTGCACAGAACCGCAGGGATCGTGAACTCTTCCTCCAGAACTCAATTTGGTGTTAACGTAGTCAACTAAGCATAACTGTGGCTGTGCATATTTTATGAGCTGAATATCTAAGCACATTCAGGGCTCTGAATGTAGACCCCTTTTTTTTTTGAATTACAAATGTTCTTCTGGTTTATCTCTACTATCGAAACGGTAGTGACCACTGTCAACACAGATTAAAATTAAAAATGTAAAAATATTTTAATATTTTAATATGTTTGCTAACAGATAAATTTCTTAGTTTGAATCATTCCTTCAGCAGAGCAGCTAAGGATCTAAACTAATACAGCTTATGGTGCTATTACAATTTGCGGGAGGAAATGTATTAAAAAGCTCTGAAAGCTCCAAAAAAGTATGAAAGTGTCAAGAACACGATTGGGATGTTATGAACTTAAATCTAAAATTGAAAAGATGAAAAAATAAGAAAACCAAGATATATTTTTTTCCAGTTTTTATTCCTGAGCTTCTCTCAGGAGTTTAAAGCTATGTTCCTATTCACTGTCAGACTCCTCTAGTCCGAAGCTAGCATTTTAATCCCCTTTTAGGCCATGACCCAAGTGGCTCATCCCACGTTCGTCTTTTCCCTTTGCTTTTGTTTCTTAGCAGGTAAATTTGTCTTGATACCTCCTCTACTGTATGGAGTGGCAACATCCAAGTCTCTCTGGGTCTTAGACACGTCCACTCAGCTTATCAGTCCCTGTCTAGCTACTCCAAAGTCACAGTTTTCAGAGCCCAGCCAAACCCTTAGATCATAAATTCTCTGATGCTTTCTGGAAGTCCTCTCGTCCATGGATCCACATATCCTTTTTTCTCCCCATTTCTTAAAACCAGGTTGTTGGAAACCTCCCCCCACGGTGTGCAGTATCTGGGGCAGTGCAAAATAACAACACCTCTCTTCTCAATCCTGTCACTAGTCCTCGCAGGATGAGAGCTGCCCTATAGATTTTTCTGTGTTGATTGACGGTAAACACATTTTTTTTTTAATAGCATTGCAGAAATGCATGGGAGTAACAAATTTATTGCCCTGAAAGCACAGGAGGTCTGTTGCTTCTCAAAAGAAAAGACACTTTTTTAATGAGGAAAAATGATACTATTTTCTTTGCTGTGTTTTTAGAAAAGCTAAGCTATCCTGCCTATAATTTCTAATTAGATAAGCAAACTTAAGAAGAGACAATGAAAATGGTTTCTCCAGAAATATAGAATTGAGAGGACACACGTGTGCACATGCAACTCTCAGTTCAGTTGTGGGTGCTTTCTGCATAATATTTATTATATCTGAACTCTGCTATCATGCTTTCTGTCTGTATTCCTCTGCAGCATCATCTGTTTTTACTGTTTTCTTTGCCTCATCCTCACACCTCACTGAAAGTTCTTTCGGTGCTGCTTGTCAGAGTTTCTTTGTCCTTTCAGATGCACTCACTTTCTGCTTTCAAACTTCTCATCTTTCATGTGTCTGTTCAAAGGAGAAGTCTACGGCTCCCGTATTTGCAGTCCATTCTACCCCCGTTCCCCAAGGACATGAGCTATCAGGATTTGCCCAGGATGTGGCTGGGCTCTAGCGGTTCAGTAGAGACAAGGTGTTAGATCCTAAGTTCTCAAAGAAAAGGACTGTACTTGTGTTTCCTCAATGTATTGAAATTACCCTAACATTTACAGCATGCTTAATAAAATCAACAGCATTATCAATACAGAAAAGGAAACAAAGGGGAGTTGTAAGTTACTGTTGTTTATATTACACTGCTAACAGTTTACAGCACCATTTCTGTCCTTATTGGATTTAGGTTCGTGACTTTTTCAGCACCGTTCATATAAATGATGTTATAAAATACAAATCAAAACTCCAGCTCCATGAAGGGAGTTGTGGGTCCAAAGCTCTTTTATTCATGTCTTATTTATTTCAGTTATTCCTTTAACAACATACTTTCCCAAAAGGAGTTCTTAGTGGTCACAAGCAATATTTTTACTTTATTTTCCTTGTTGTATAAGCATTTAGGTAAGTTTGTCAATCTTTGACACATACAGGTGATATAAGATGTTGTAAGAACAAATAGTTCATGTACAATTGCAGAACAAATTGCACAATCTTAACCATTAGCAGTATGCTGAAATTAAAGATTCATGTATACTTACATGTAAACACAAGAAAATTCCATTTGTTCAAGTAAGAGGCAAACAGTAGTTGGATCCATCTCGCTTCATTTAGGACGGCTCTCTCTTTTCTCCTGTTTACAGCTTGAAAATAGAACTTCCCAACAAAATGTTTGGCATTTTATACTTATTTTCATTTTTTCTCTTCCCTTCTCTCTTAGTTTTTTGGCATCTACTGGGACCATATATACTTAAATTTTTCCTACAGCTCTTAAGAACAAACATAAACAGCAAAAAAGTGTTCTGTTTGCAGAAGAAAAAATGTTTATATCCTGAATTTCCTTTTAGTTTTACAAAAATCTCTCCAATTAAAAAGCTGTATATTTTTATACTTTGTTAAAGGCAAGGTCCTGTACACTCCCTTCTTGCAAAACAGAAGAATTTAACGTCTTCCTCCTGTTGCAGGTTATAAACTCCTGAAGAGAAGAATTTGCAAAGTCATTCAAACCATAGTTAGACAAATGGGAACTTCCAATTCCTGATTAACTAAGGATCAGTCTTTACCAGTGTCACCAGTGGTTGTTTTAGCAAGGCATATACAAGTCATGCTTATTCCATTGCAAGATTCCCATATCTGATAACTGGTGAAATGTCCCTTTCTCCATTCCTAGTACTTCCATCTTTTTACTTCCTCCAGCAGCTCATGAGAAATATGCTTTATTAATGTACATATTTTAAATACAGTACAGAGTACTGTAATGTTGAATGTAAAATTAAAATACAAAGCATAGGAAATTTTATGTTGCATTATTGTTTCTAACCTTTAATCAGTAGAAACACCCATTTTAATTAACTAGCAATTGTCAGAAAATACAGGAGGTTTGTTTGCTGCAGATTTAAGGCTTAGCTTATTGCAGAGTTTAACTATTTTCATCTATTAAATGTCTGCATTAGATTGTTGCTAGCATCAAAAAGGAGGGGAAAATTAAGTAACTGCAAAAAGAAATGATAAAAAAAATGGAGATCAGCAGACAAAATAAGCAGACTTAAGTTTTCTAATACTGTCTCCCATAAGATACTAATCAAGAACCTGATGAAGTATGGACTGGTTGGACAGTGAGGTATGCCAAAAACTCTCTGGATGGCTGAGCCTAGAGGGTGGAAGCCAGTTATGCAGAGGTCATTGTTGGGTTCAGTAGTGTTCAGTGTCTTTGTTAATGATCTGGATGACTGAGCAGAGTGCACGCCCAGTGCGTGGTGACTCAAATTGAAAGGTGTGGCTAATGTGGCAGAGGACTGTGCTTCTATCCAGAGGAACCTCCACACACTGGAGAAATGGGCTGACAAGAACAGCGTGCTATTCAATAAAGGAATGTGTCAAGTCCTGTACGTGAGGAAAACCTGTACCTTAGGCACCAGAACATGCTGAGGGCCATCCAGCTGGAAAGCAGCTCTGCAAAAAAAGAACCTGGGGATCTAGGTGAATGCCAAGTTGAACATGAATCAGCAGCATGCACTGGCTGCAAAGACAGCTAAGTGTATTCTTGGCTGCATTAGGCAAAGTGTTGCCAGCAAATAGAAGGAGATTACTCTTCCCATATACTCAATACTGATGAAGCCACATGGAGTACTGTGTCTACTTCTGGGCTCCTCAGAACATGGACATATTGTAGGGAGTCCAAAACAAGGTCATCAAGAGATGAAGGAACTGGAGCACCTTTCCTATGAGGAGAGACTGAGAGGGCTGGGACTCTTCAGCCTGGAAATGGGAAGGCTCAAGAAAGACCTCATCAATATATATAATACTTGAAGGGAGAGTGCAAAGAGAATGGACCACGTCTCTTTTTAATGATGATCAGTGCCAGGGCATGAAGCAGTGGGCACAAACTGCAACACAGGAGATTCTCTCTGAACGCTGGGATGCACTTCTGTGCGGTGCTAGTGATGGAGTATAAGCTGCACAGGTTGTGAAAACTCCATCCTTGAAGGTATTCAAAAGCCACTTGGACAGGGTGGCTGGGCACTCTGCTCTGGTGGCCATGCTTGAGCAGGGATTGGACAAGATGGATCCAGATGTTCCATCTGGCCTCAGCCATTCTCTGACATTGTAATTCTCTGAAAATTTCAAATTAACCTTCAAAAGTTAGTTTGATACTGTCATGAAGATGTAAGCTAAAGCAAAATCTGCCACTAATGCCATCTGTAATAGCTGTGGCTCAGTAGCAAGACTATTGATGCCTTTTTAGATTGAGCTTCTGCTATTATATTGTTCTTTGAATCTTTGCACAAATATTGTATCAGTCCATTCTTCTTTTTCATTGTTTTGAATGTCTTTGGTTGGTAATGATCATTTAGCCAATGCACTTTCCTTGTCCAAATAGGTTCAAAAGAGAAAATAAGATTTTTCTAATTTTTCCTTAAAATTGGTCACCAGAGAGGTAAGCAGAACCAGCTAGAATACTGCTTGGAGAACTAAGTGTTTCTGACAAAGCTTCTGAAAAACAAAACTAGAGATTAAAAAACAATGACTCTGGCAGCTCGAGAGCCAAGCCAGCTGGCAGGCTTTTTAGGAGGGTGAAAATATTCATATTCTTAATAATCACTGGAAAATCCACTGGGGAAAATCCACATTCAGTTTTTGTTTCTCCTTTCTATTTGGATCATCAGCTTTCATGATTTCCGGATGAGGCAGTGGGATGTCATGAAAACTGTCAGGAGACAGAGTTTAATTCAATATATTAGGAATTCTAGGATAGGAGTGAATTATTGAAGCAGATAGGCCTCAGTAAATCCCTTAAGCCAAGGTGGAACAGACAAACACAAACACAGGCATAGCTACATGAGGCTCACAGAAGTTCTGAAATTGCACTTCAGATCTTCCAGGCTTATAAAGAAGTGCCCAACAATTCATCTTCTTGCTTTGAAATCAATATTTACTCTGCAGCTACTATAGATCCATGAAGCTACTTAGGCATAGTGACATTTTACAAAGAAAAAAAAGAGCTATCCATAAACATAATTTAAGTACATTTTCTCCTAAAGTATATTAAAATGTGCATATGTAAAGCAGCTAAAACACTCAGCAGTATTTTCCTATCAGTGCTATGACTATTTAAGAAAATTTTACATATTTTTTGGTACTATATATTTTAAACTATTGGTTATACGAACATATATGCATGCTAACATATGCTTATGGAAATAATCTCTCCAAATAGGGATTTTGAGCTTCACAGAATGTGGATAATTTGCCTTGCCCATCTTAGAAATTCCTTCAGTAATGAAAATGGCTGCCAGACAACTTTCTGACTGATGGCGCTGGGATAAATTTTTAAAAGTGCTGAAAGAATACAGTGGTAATTATTATTGATTTATGTATATTGAAATGTTTGGTGTGGTGTCCAGAGCTGACTAAGCTGTGCTCAACACAAGAATGCACATAATGGAGAAGGAAGGACTTTGTCAAGAGGCCAAGCCCTGGAGGTTAGTAGGCACAAGTCAATCAAAAAATCACGCACAAATCAAAAGAGAACTGAGGGATGAAAGGAACTAAATGATATTGAGAATGTGAAACTTATTTTTATCAAGGGCCACTCAGGCATCTCCAGTGGTTCTCAGAAGTTCAATGAAATGGTGCAACATATGGGGCAAAGGGTTGGAAAGCCAGGCAATGAGTGCTTAAAAGCTAGCTCTGCAGCCTCCAATGTCATTCAGTAGATAGGTGAAGCAATGTGGCAGTCAGTTTACAAAAGATGCTTTCCACCCTTGAGCAATAAGTGTGGCCTAATGCCCTCTTGCCAATCCAGGGACTTCCTTGTGAACAGACAACACACAAGTCCCAGTTTTCTAATAATTCAGTACTGTCCAACAGTAATAGAATTTTGCTTTCCCCAGCACTATCCTGTTCTAGCCAGGCGCCTCCTTTGGCTGATGGCTGGTGCCAGACCTGCCATGGCCTTGCTGCTGGGCTATTGAAAATGTGTTTATTTTGAGAGCCACATCTAGACAGTGAAACAATGCTGGCTTCCAAGGTGAATTTTGGACATCTGCAAAAAAATTCTAAGGAGTCATTTCCATATTCACAACAGTGGTCTGTTTTATCCTTTGCATGATCACCCAGTTTCATGGTATCCAGACATATATTCTAAAGTTACTCTACCTTTTGTAAGTATGTTCATTCAAGAGTTGTTCAGGATGCGGTAGTCAGCCTCTCTACCCCTCTCTACATAAAATCTGTTAATGGTTGTGGTAGACGTTCCTGTAACAGCAGAATGCTTTGAGGTGTAACTGAACACTGCTTTGATATCTTCCAATTACAGTTTAGAGAGTAAATTGTGCCATGTCAGGAGAGTATGTTTTTGAAAAGCATAGCAGTAATAAGGGCCAAACCCATATGACGTGCAAATAAAAAGCAAAGGAAATGACGAAGAGATAGCTTATGACTGTTGGATGAATCCAAACTGCGTTAGTTGTTTTCCCAGTGCTATCAATTGCTTATGCCTTAGGAACCAGGATTTGTCACTAGTAGTTGGGCTGTGTGATACATACACTACAATGTGACTCGCTCTCCATTCTCAGTGAGAACATGCCTCATTCATAATTCACTAAAATGTATTTTTAGAATAATATTACTGCCAAAAAAAAAGTAATACATTCAGATTTTGCTTCTTGTTTTTCACAAGCTGATTATGGGCTTCTTTTCTTTCAAAGCTTGCACTGTTTTGTGTCAAGAATTAAGTCTCTTAAATATTTGCAACCTGTTGTGAAGCAAATATTTAGTCACTTGGCATTTCATTTCCATTTGCAGTCTTTAAAGAGTGTCAAAAACATGAGAAGAAATCCTTTCCATGGAGAAATCTGTAATGAACAAGGAGACACTGCTTCATCTGAAGGGAACTTGGAGACTGACAGCTGGGATGTCACAAGGAACTTGAGAAAATCCCATATAGGCACTGAACTTGTCATCTCCTTGTTACTGTCAAACAAGACTTGTTCAGAAAAAATATCAATTTGTTTTACAAGACAAAAGCAGAAAAACATAACTACAGTTACAACAAACCCGAGAATAACACAACCAGCAAATATTGTAAGTTTCATGAAAGGAAGCACGCAAAGCCATTACAACTCACACAACAGAATACCAGAGACATATATTGCTTTCTTAGTCTCAGTTTTCTGGGGGATATAGCTGGATGGAAGCAACTAATGAAGTAGAAGAATGATGAGAATCAAAAGAACATAAAGAAGACCAAAGGTATGAAATGATAAAAGGTGTGAAAGACCATGGGTGTGAAACAGTAGATAAGATCTCCCAGAAGAAGAAAGGAATGAACACTCACACATAAAGTATTGATTGGGCTGCACCGTTTTATTAAAGGCTATATCTAAGGTGATTTACTAGTTGCTTTACTAGTTGCCATGCTTTCTTCTAATAGAGATGGATTAATTCAATTTGAGAATAATAAATTGGTTGAAAAATGATTTTCTGTTCCTCTTAAAAATTCAAAAATTATCATCAAATTCAATTAATACTTAGGAAAAAACTTGAAAGAGTGCACAAGACAAATTTACCATACTGGTGGTGCAGTGTTCTTATTCCCTTAAAAGAACTTATTCCCTGGTGTCAGGGCGCTCCTCTAGGTCAGGGTGAGATGCCTTTTCCTCATACCTCTAAGCATGTTTTTTTGCTTTTTCGGGAATATTTTACTGATCAGGTTAGAAGACTTTTGAGATTAAGACATTCAATTACTCCTAATGGTGTTTGATACCAATCATTCTTGCAGTAGGTACCTGTTAAGACCACGGCACAGGCCAGAGATACCTGAATTTTAGTTCCACCTCCAGTGAATATTGATCATGGCTATATCAGAAAGAGATGGTTCTCAGCTACAGGAAACACTGTGTAGACATACCTCATGTGTCCCATGGTTAAATAGTTTGAAGCCTGGCCATGCCTGCTTCTGGGGCATCTGCCCGCATTTTCTTCCAGGGAAAGAAAGGTACAATTGTGGCATTCGAGATCTCTACCCAACAAGACAGTGAAAAGTGGTAGGGTATGTTCATGGTCTTGGTACCCCAAAAAGCCCATGGTTTAGTAGTTAACATCTCAAGCCATTTATTAGTGGGGAATATGGCTCAAGCTGTCTTAAAAACAAGAAACAGATAAAAACAGTCTTCTTTGTGTTAAGTTCATGAAATACTACCACACAGCGTTTATTTCCTTCTTGAAGGCATCTAAGTACATCTGTATTTGAGGTGGCATTGCTATTACTGTGTTGGTGTTTTACAAGTACCAACAAATGAAAGTTTCAGTTAACATCAAAAGGATCATTACATGTCAAGCAAATATTTTTTTCCAGGTATTCATGTTGCAGTAATTATACTTTCATCAGCCTGCTTCCCTTCACATTTCACACTGAAAAATCAACTATTTTCACAGCTTAATTAACAAGAAATATGTCAGGATAGACTGTTTGAATTAGAGTTTAAATTATTGTTTTTGTTCCTAACAGGGTTTTATTTATCCTCAGCACTAAAATATGACAGCAGCACTTTCCACACAATAAGCAGACTGGAAAAATTGCATTTACAGAAGAGTGCTTCATGGTCTCTGTGTCAGAGATTGTTTTTATTTGTTGATAACTTTATAATACCTCAAATGCTTGTGCTGAAACTTTCCAGCATAGGCATCTATTTCTAAATAACTTTTTGCACACACACAGATTTATAGTTACAGCTGAATATTTTAGTTCTTTCAGAAAAAAAAAAAGAGTGGGAGGGCTACAAGAAAATATATATTCCCTGCATGAAGAGGTCAGATTGTGTTCCCTCCAAAACATTTACCTAGGAATTTGTGCTTAGTACATAGCAAGGCAGTAACTTTTCTACTAGATATATTGTTTTTAATTTCTGCAAGAATCTTACCTGAATTAGATTTTTTTTCTTCTTTGCTACTTCACACATAGAGAAGAGAGTTCTTAGATTATTGCAGCTGAAAACTCCACAAAAACATTTGTTCTGGACTACACAGGACATTCACCAGATCTGAACTGTATTGGAGTGTGCTGGGGATGGGGTAAGAACCATAGAATCAAGACTGGACAGGACCACTAGGATCATCTACTCCATCATCCATCATCTACCCCATCCTCACCATGCCCTCTGACCATATCCCTCAGTGCCACATCCACACAGTTCTTGAACACCTGCAGGGACAGTGTCACCACCACCTCCCTGGGCAGCCTGTGCCAGTGCCTCATGATGATGATGATGACTGTTGGAAATTTTTCCTAATTTCCAACAGTCAGTCCTCTTCTGCCCAGATCTGTGGGCTGCCATCCTTTTGAAATTACATGATTGCACTCTTCATCTTACCTGCCCCATTTACTGTGTGACATGGGGCTCTGAAGTAAAAGAGAGTGCTGGCTGCAGGCTTGTGCTTGTATCTCTGTGGAAACTGGGAGGTAAGGGAGGAAATAGACAGGAGATAGGACAGCTAATGGAGATAGGACAGTTTCCTATTTTCCATCAACTGTCCTGCCCTTGAGAACAAGTTCCTTGCACTGCCTTAGATTCAGAGCCAAAATCATACAAGTTTAGGAATATCATCTGGGTGTGCTGACTATAATCCCAGTGCTGGATTTCCTGAAGTGCACAGATTCATGTCAGTTAGGACTGTTATAAATGAAAAAGTGTGGCTTCAGATTATCTTACCCTGGCAGGTTTGACCCTGGATGTCCAAAAGTGGATAGATTTTATACTCATTACCCTAGCTCTCTGGCCATAAAATTGAGATAATAACACACCAGAATTGCAGAAATGAGCATGTTAATTGTTAGTACATTTATAAATATGTAGATTAATTACTTGAGTAATAAAAATGATGAATGCCACTGAGAAACCTATGAGGAAAGAAGTAATTCTGCCTGTGCTATATTACACAGATAGCAGTTGATGCATTTGATGTATGTTGAGGACTGGGGAAGAAATAGCTTTTTAAAATATACATTTCTGGTTTGAGCATCATTACTGCTGACTGCCAAACGAGGTACTGCACCGATAGAAAGACTTGAACATGTTTATGTGTTCAGAGTGAAGGGCTATATTAAGATCGGATAGACTGATTTAATTCCAACATTTCCAAACTTATAAGCTTTTGCTGCTGTTGCTGCAATGTGAACAATATCTTTAACTTATGTGAAGTGCTCCCCCAAAAAATTAAATCACGTATTGGAGAAAAAAAAACGCTCTTGACAATACTGTACATATTGAAGTAATGAGGTCTAAAAATTTCATAAACTTTATGGCGAGATCAAATTCATATAACTTCATTATGTGTGGGATAGTGCAGTATTTGCAGTACTCCAAAGTATTTTCATTAGTACATAACGGTGAAATGCTATGGAAAACGGGTACCTCAGCTGCTTAAATCCATTTAAAATTCCAGTTAATGATGACCTAATCATGAAGTTGGAAGAAAATTACCATAATGTGGTGTGTTCCTTTCAGCGATTTTAGGCTGATATTTCATTCAAACATACTTTTGGTTTTGACTTCACAAATGGCTGCCTCCACAGCAATGCAAGGGGTACACTGCATATTGCTGTTTAAATCCTTAACTGGTTTTCTGCGTTTTGATACTTTTCACAGTTTTCAACTCCAATTATAATATAATTTTTAATCCAAAGTATCTTGAAATCTTGTGAGACTCATGGTTACATCTGGTTGAAAAAAATGGGATAAAATTCACAAAAATGCTGACAGTATTCCCTTACTTCCCTTTTGTACCCAACTGCAATAAATTGAATGGTATCTAGGGGTGTTGTTTATTAATTTTCCTTTTTCACTTTCTTGCTTTTGCCACCTTGCCAGTTGTTAAACTTTTTTAATGGTTAAAAAAGTCACTGAGTAGCAAAATAAATATTTGCATCATTTCCTTTGGGTTTACAGGACTGTTCTGTTTTTTTTTTCTTTTCACAGAATCACAGAATTGTAGGGGTTGGAAGGGACCTCCAGAGATCATTGAGTCCAACCCCCCTGCCAAAGCAGGTTCCCTACAGCAGGTCGCACAGGTAGGCATCCAGGCAGGTCTTGAACATCTCCAGAGAAGGAGACTCCACCACCTCCCTGGGCAGCCTGTTCCAGTGCTCCGTCACCTCACTGTGAAGAAGTTCTTGCGCATGTTTGTGCGGAACTTCCTATGCTGCAGTTTCTGGCCATTTCCCCTTGTCCTGTCTCCACTCACCACTGAAAAGAGTCCGGCCTCGCCGTTCTGCCCCCCACACCTTAGATATTTATAGACCTGGATCAGGTCCCCTCTCAGTCTCCTTTTCTCAAGGCTGAACAGACCCAGTTCACTCAGCCTTTCTTCATAGGGGAGATGCTCCAGGACCTTCACCATCTTCGTGGCCCTCCGCTGGAGTCTTTCCAAGAGATCCCTGTCTCTTTTGGTTGTTTTTAAAAGTTGCCAAGCAACAAATGGCAGCATGAGAGCTTTTCCTTTCTAAAATCCCTAACCAATCGATTTTATTTAGTGTCGAAGGTAAAACTGAGTCAATTTTTATATAGAGGTTTGTGTACCTCTCCAAAAAAATAAAAATAATTTTTAAAAAATTATTTTCATTCTGTCCCCTTAATCCGCTTAAAAATTGAGACCTGAGAGGTAGGAGGTATTTGACTGATGTAGATGAGACTGAAATATATGATAGTATATTTTCACCAACTTCCACTCCCAAGAATATTTTCTTTTGATGGTATTTCTTGCATTCTGCCTTAAGTAGGTATAGTTAGGAATATAAGTAAGAAATAATGATGAATTAGAAAAAAAAAATTTAAATTTAAACTGCAAACATTTGTGCCCAGGTGGCCAAGAAGCCCAATAACATCCTGACTTGTATCTGAAATAGTGTGGCCAGCAGGAACAGAGAAGTGATTATTCCTCTTGGCACTGGTGAGGCCACACCTCAAATGCAGCATTCAGTTTTGGGCCTCTCTCTACAAAAAAGATGTTAAGGCCCTGGCACGTGTCCAGGGAAGAGCAATGAATTTGCAAAGGATCAGCAGCATGAGTCTTATGGGGAGCAGCTGAGGGAACTGTGATTGTTCAGTCTGATAAAGAGGAAGCTCAGGGGAGACCTTATCACTCCCTACAAGTGCCTGAAAGGAGGTTGTGGGGAGGTGGGGTTTGGCCCGTGTTAAAAAATGTGTTTAATGGAGAAAAAAAAAGTTTGTTTTATATACTTCTTGTGGGTAGGAACATAAAATATTGTGCTGTAAAGGTAGTTGTGTGTTTACATTCACAAGCAATAGTCTCCACAACCTGAAGAACAAGCCAGTCCATAAATGTGCATTTCAGGCATCCAGTGTAGATTGCTGCTTTATTTTTGTTATGTCAGCTAGGAAACTTTTAAACACAGCAGAAGCATAGACAATAATTAGATACATAATCCCACTGGGAAGTATCAGCAAAAAAGTTTAGGCTGTTTCTTTGTTCAATTGTTAGGCAGGTATTTGGTGTGATACTGGGCCACTTAATCTTGGTGCAAATGCACTGAAGCTACTCATGATCCTTGCTGATCAGGTGAGGGCAGGATCACATGTAACAAACATTAACTACAGAAGCAAGTAGTGTGTACTAGGTAATTCCAGCTGTGCAAAGCATAGTGAAAGAAAATTTTGGGATCGCATCTGTGTTTAATGGCCACCATATGTCCTAAAACCCTGTAGAGTCCAGTGAGGCCATAAGAAGAAAAAATTCCTTTCTTTTTTCTTTTTTCAAAAGCTGCTTGACAGTACTTCAGAATAATCTTTTTATTTTCCTCCCTTTACTGTTTCTATACTTGCTCCTTCTTCCAGGGGGACTCTTCTATTAGCAGCACATCTTCCTCATTAATAATTATAATCTAAAGATTATAAAATATCTCATAAAATACGTGCACGCTTTTTAATGCCCATCATGGGCAGAATGGTTCTTGTCTACCAGCCAGTGACCATCAAAATTTTTGTTGTGTAAAAAGATTCACCAGCTTTCTGAACTAATGCAAGAGTGGAGAATAAATAAAAAGTGTGTGTGCTGATCCCTGGGAAATACTGCAAAAACTGTACGATTGAACAAGCAGTTTTTGTAGTTTTGAATCATGGGCTGGGGAAACGCATACTTCCAGATGGTTACAGGAATATTTCCTGGCAATGCCACTTTCTAAACATTGTTTAGAGTGTCAAGGTAAAAGGAAGATGAATTGCCTCTTATTTCACGCTGAAACCCCAAGTGACACAGCTGCCTATCATGTGTAACTGTACAACTGCCTGAAAGACTAATCTCTAGTTTTTCTGTTTACCGTAGAGATGGATCAAATAATGCAATTGTCACCAGAGCAGTAGAGGTGTATCATCATACGTCTTACAGATGCTGGTCCTGCAGGCAGCCACAGTGACTTTAAAACAGTCAGAGTTTCTGAAGAAATGAACTTGCAGCCTTTGGTAATACATGTAGCAGTGAGGGAATACAGGCTCCACCAGAAATAGAAGCACTCAGAATATCCTATTGTCTCAGCTAAGTCAGACATACGGCTCCTGTCTGTGCAAAAAATCACTTACAGCTGGATGAATAATGTCTAGGGAAAATTATATTTTAAAAAAAAAGTGAAATACTGAAGTGTACTTCTAGATCACCACTTCTGCAACTACTTCTTCCACTTCCCTGTATGATAGCTCTGCTAATAATTCAACAATCTCCAAAAAATGCATGTGGTCGATATTTAAATGTCAGGTTATTTTTTAATTATTATTATTGTTGTTGTTGATATTTTTTCCAATCTTAGTTATCTCTGCATTAAGAGATTGATGCTAAATTTTATTGTAGAACAAAGGTCCTTCTTCACTTACAGTCACAAATACATACACTTCCAGGTGTGGCCCTGTTCTGACGCTAATGAATGAAACAGCAAAACTTTCATTATGAACAGGTAGGGAAAGTTAGGTACTCAGTAAAATTCATAGAATCATGGAATTATTTGAGATGGAAGGGACTCTTAAAGACCATCTCATTCAAACTCCCCTGCTATGAACAGGGACAACTACAGGTACATCAGGTGCCAAGAGCCTTGTCCAGTCCAACTTTGAATGTCTCCAGGGACTCGGTTTATTAAATTCATGTACACCTACCTGAAACTATTGGTTTCACTGTGAAATAACTTAGACATTGTCATGGCAAACAACAGGATTAAGCTTGAAAGTGACTAAAACATTTTAGAGTAGAAAACTGTTTAAAATGTGCGACTGCTATCTTTCATATACATGTCAACCACAATGTGTTTTGTTGATTGGGTTGCTTCTCATACCAAAGATGCACCATTCTTTGAGGTAAGCCTGTGGGAAAAGTTCTGTTAGATATGCATTTTTTGATGCCATTTCCACAGAGTAGAGGCAATTTTGATTGCACTCCACAGGTTCCAGAAGCTACATATTTCTGATCTCCATTTACTCTTTTTAAACCAGGACCAAACCTTATCACAAAAATTATCTTTATATATATATATTCTGCATTCTAACTCAAGATTTCAACAGAAATGACAAGTTCCTGAACTGTTCAGCTCTTAATAAAATTAGATTTATATGTCTGACATGAAATGAGCCTTATTCAAAGGCAAATTAAACATGAACCAGTAGAATAAATTGCATTTTAGGTCTCTGTTTGTCTCTAGTGACCCATGCTGCACCATCTTCCTGTTAAAATTTTAACTCTTACCTCTTCTGTAGGCTCAAGTAAACACAACTCTGTTTATTTAGCTATGTTAAAAAAAAAAAAAAAAAAAAAAAAAGGTAAAATTTAAGTGGACAGTGGTTGTAGCAAGTTCTTCCATAGCTGAGAAGTTTTTTACTTCTAACATTTCAGGAGTTAATTAGGTGAGAGAACTGCTATCTGTGTGCTTCTGAAGATTACTGAATTATTTGGGGAAAAAAAAAAATTGGCAGTATGGCCAATGGTTAGATTCTGCTACTGTGTAAAAGGAAGTGTCTCCTTTCAGGTCTTTTTGTCCTTATTAGTGTAAGAGTGTCACAAATAAGACAGTAGCTGAGTAAAGTTTTACGATTAAACTTGCAGATCCTAACTGGAAAGAGAGATCCTGCAGGCCTCCACAAATGAAAACCAAGCAAAAGGTAGGACAGGTAGACTTCAAACACACTATGTGCCTCAGATATTTGGGTTTGAATTATATTTTATCTTCATTTTCTGCTAATGACTTTCAGTGAAGAATTTATTGACTTTTAAACCTATTTTTGTATTTCTGTAGATTGTGCTCAAATTATGACTTCAGTAATTGTGGCACAATTTGGAACATATAACTCTTTGTGAAACAGTAGTCACATTATGTGTTTTGTGAAACATATGTTTTTTTCCTGCAAAAATGGAGGCTGTGGAACTAGACTTTTCCTTCTCTTCATTTTAGGAGTTACATCTTAGGAGTTAAGAAGAAAATTCTAGAAAAGGACTAAAGGAAGTAAGAATGAACAGTAGTCTACCCACAGCAAGAAGATTATTAGATGTGCAATAGACTCATGGGAATGATTATTAGCTTTAGCTCAATTTCAAAATGTGTTCCATTCTAAATGAGACTTCAAAATTGTCTATAATCTCCTAGTCTTTTCTGAAAGCTAAACAATATGCCTGTTGTTATTAATTGCCAATATAAGCCTCCTTGCCATTACCCATTCTTTTTTTCTTATTCAGATCAGTCACTCATATAGGCAAAGATAACACACAGAAAGGGTGAAGGAAATGAACATAGAATTTCATTGTGGTTATTTTTTCTCCTTTTTTTTCTGTTTGCAATGGCAGTAAGCATGAAGGCATCTGTGCCTGTCTAAATTCAGCCAAAACCATCTGCCAATAAGTTGTATTTAAAGGATAGAAAATCTAATCGTGACTCAGAGGAGTTAGAAAGTAAAGTGCACAAGAAGGCCCAGGCAATGAGCTGTGGAGATGTGTAACAGTCATCAGAACTGGGATGGGAAGCAGTTAAATGAATGGGGGGCATCTATTCTTATCGTACTTATGCTACATGAACTGATAATTAAACAGTTACAGCATAATGTAGTACAACATAGCTCTGCTCTTCCTCCCATCTCCAACCTCCTCCTCAATGACAAACCATCTTCATTAAGAAACCAGCTGCATGGTAGTTCTGTACAATGACAGTTACTTGAAATCAATGCTGGCTCTCAGTTATGGTGGCATCATAAACTGATTGCCTTAATGGAATTATTTATTGTTTATTATTTATCACATCAGCCCTTGTGATGAAGTGAACTGTTGAAGTCTGGGGAGAATGGAGATTTTTGTTTAAATCTTCTGAAGTTTTCACTGTGACCTCATTTCAACTTCCCAGACCAAAACATCCACTTATCCAGATTTATGGTTAGTCCAAATCTGAGACTTTTCCTACAAATTCTAGCAAGCCTTTGCAAGTAACGGTTTACCACTGATGTATCCTTTTCCACGTGTGCTGATCATCACTGTAATTTAGAATAGATTTTACGAGCTCGGCTCAGCTTTGGCAAATGTTTAGTATGAACTTTCATCACAGGTTTTGAAATAAGAGGATAGGCTTTAACAAGGTATAAGGTTTATGCAGGGATAAATATAGACTTATATAGGAAGAAAATAAGAAGTTATGAAAATCTATTAAACTTGTGATGAAAGATCTACGAGCAAAATACATGGTAAGTTATTCATCCTGAAGCTGAGGAGCCTATTTTTTGTCTAGTACTGATTATCTCTGTATCTCTAGGGATACATACACAGCAAAAAATGTGATGACTTTTTCACTTTCAGAAGGTATTCTTCAATAATATTTGAGAGCTGCCTAAAGAATATTTATGTATATTTTAATTTTTGGAGACACTTTTAATGCCTTAGTGCCCAAGAATATTACAGAAATCAGATCAGGAAATAGAAATAGAAGTTCCTTTTAAAAGAATTTAAAAGATTTCCAGCAAAACAAGTATATTGGATTAAAAGATAAATTCTTTTGCTTTATTGTATTGGAGTAAAGATAAAGGAGAGGTCAAATAAAAACATGATGTGAAGAAATGTGAAGACACTTGTTGTTCTTTCTGTGTTACAACAAATTTTATCCCTGTTAAAAAAAGGTGTTTAAAGTGTACCTTAGAAACTTATTTACTCAAAGAAGGATTACTTTCTTATTGGAAATGAGAGCACCACTGTTGTGAAATTATGATTGATATTACCATAAGCAGGGCAATTCAAAGGAAATTTCAGAAGCCTTCACAACCAACAATATGAGGAAAAAGGCAGATAATTCCAGTGTGCAAAGTCTTGCAAGTACGATGGCATGAATGAAAGCCCACACCATTAAGCAGACAGAATTACAGTAGCTAGAAAGGCCTCAGTCATATCTCAGGTAACTCTTTAAGGCTTTCTTAAGTTACACTGAGAGCTACTCCTCCTTGAAGCAATACATGGGAGAGAAGTAAGAGAAAAATTCACTTTTCTCTATTTCTCTGATGGACTCCTTTGCTTTATATTTCTTAGAAAACAGTGCATAAACAGAAAGCCTTTCTCATCAGGAAAACAGCAATAATCCTGGAAAAGAATTGACAGGTTGACTTCTAAAATGCAGAACTGTAACATCTTGTTGGCAAGTTGGGAAGAACAGAAGTTAATCTAAGAAGTCAATGATGTTGTAAAACTAGGATCCTGAGTGTCTCGAAGTTTAGGTCAGAAGAGCAATGATCTTCCAAGGACCCTTGAAGTCCTGTTCTTCAATATTAGGCTGATAAATATCACCTGTGCTCTATGAATCAACAAAGATTGATGCAGAAAGAGATTTCACGCTATGCAAAAGGAAAAAATGTAGGGGATAAAGTCAGAGAAAAATCTTACATGAAATTTCACTTTAATTATTTTACCATAAGCTTAATAGCATAGAAAGTTGGTCCTGCTCCATGTCCGTATTAGTGTCTTTTTAGAAAATGTACAAAGAGATATTCGTGAAACTAAATGAAAATGGCATACAGACATATTAAGAATTATATGAATAAGAAATGTATTTGAACAGGATTCAAATCATATTCCATTATAGAAACCATACCTGGAAAATATTTATTAGTTTCTAGTATTTCTTCATTCAGAGGATGACTTCTGCTGTTTCCTTTATTTGGACTTAAAATATTTCAGAGTGAGTCCTGCTTAGCTCCTTTGCATCTGAATTTGACAATGGTATTTATGCAATGTGATGTTACTGCAGCAAAGCAAAATCAATGGTACTTTAGGTCTGTACCCCCAGTTTAAGTGATAAATATTTCTTAGTATCTACTGCAAGTGACAAATCAAAAGACATTGTAACAGATTAGAAGGCCTTTAGCAATTAAGGTACTTTCGCAGATAAGGTATTCTATTGTTAACTTGAATTTCATGAAATATATTAAGGAAAAAAACACTAAGTGGCAACAAAACACTGTTGAACCTCAAAAAATCTGTTACTAAGGTAGGATTATTCATCTGACAGGAAGTTATGCTTTATTGAAAATACAAACTTCATGGGTCTTAGGAAGTCTAGTAGCAAATTGAAGGAAAACAAGATACTGACAGATTTAATATCCCTGGTTGTGCTAACTTTTATGTTTTTTACGTATGCTGTCACCCACAATTTTCTTCAGATGGAATGCTACAGCAAACCTTTTAAGTGCCCATTGGGAAATGTAAAGTAATTTTAAAATAAGAAAACTGAATTTAATAACAACTCTTGATGCTTACTGCTTAGGGTCTTTGAAAATTATAAGCACATTAAATTGTTGGTCTAGTGTTATTAAACTAATATTTCATTTTTATTTTACAGTCCATGCTCTAGAAAAGCTTTATGTTCTCGACAATCTTTCAAACACTGGTAACTAGGCAGGTTAGATCATACTGCCTTGTTATTAAAAAAAAAAAAAAAAAAAAAGAAAAAAAAAAAAAAAGAAAAAAAAGGACATTTTTGGTAAAATATCACTGACAGCAGAAGGAGATAGTATTTTTTATGTCTTCCTTGAAACTTTTCATCATTGCTGCCATTGGTGGGCTTTGAGTTGCACAGCTAATTGCTTGTATTGAAGCATTCTGCTATAAGAGTTACTTCACCTTCTCTCCTTGTTTGTCATCCACCTGTTATGTCTTGTGTTTTCAAACTGTGAATGCTCTGGGACACAGGCTGGCACACACCGTATGTTTGTGCAACATATACTACAATGAAGATTCAACCTGTCTGAGGATTACCCGTGTCTATATTCATTTGAATAATTATAAATCCTAAGCCTATGAGAGTTATTTGAAAAACAAAAATGCACTGGAGCAAAAGATGTAACTATTTTCCTCCGAAAATGAAATCTATTTAGTAAAATGTTGCATAAATTAGCATAGTCAGCACAGTTAATAAGAAAGACGCTTCTGCAAGAAATCAGAGCATTAGCTTAGCACATGAAATTTCTTTGAGCAAACCCCAGGTATTTTAAATTAACTTGTGCTTACAGAGTGAAAAAAAGTATTCCTAGATGTTTTTTCTCAGGAGATATTAGGAAAAAAAAAAAGTTATTTTTGTCATACTGAAAATATATCTATATATTAAACCATCTCAGATTGCACAATGCATATTAAATGCATGCCATGTTTAAACTCGAATGTTTTTACATGGAAAAGTTAAATTAACATACTTTCAATAAGTAGAGCAGATATGGACTTGGAGTTCATTATTTTGCTAGTAAAGCATAGTTACAAATAGTGCTGTAGGGAAGTGTTGTGACATTTGCATACTTCATTTCTGATCAAATAACTGTTAAAATCCGAAGACAGAGACAGAAACAAGATACATCTCTCTTGATTTAATGACACAATGGAAATAATTAAGTGGTCCAAGAGGAATGCAGGCTGCAGAAAAAAATTTGAACTTCAACATATGCTTTTTAACTTATAACTTTTTACCTTCTGCTTTAGCAGAAAATCTTGCTCTTGTTCTGAGAAGATACTAGAATGACAGGAAAAGCTTGTGTAAGGTTCTACTGCATTTTTCCTCCCATTAATGCTAATGTTTGTTTATTAGGTTTTGACTCCCAACCACACATATTTCATGTGTAATTTTGTGTTAAGCCACAGCTCTAAAGCTGCAGGTTTTGATGGATTCTTTTTCTTATTCTTAGATCATGAGAGATGGAGTTTATTAAGCATTACTTTAACTTGTACAGGCTTTGTTATCAAGGAACTATAGGTCAGTTGCTATACAAGAACAAGCTCTCAACCTCCCATTTTTTTATCCTTCCTCATGTTTTTTATCCCGCCTTAACAACATCGAGTCAGCATGAGGTATTTGTGCATGTGTGTGTTTGTGTGTGTGGCCATCGTGGGTTGCAGTGCTCTTGATCAAAAGAAATCATTTGTGAGTCTTACTGATAGCTGTACATGAGATACAAAGCATTTGAAATGATTTGTGTTTTTTTAAAAGATGAATGGTTTAAAAGATGAATGGGAAATGGTTTTAAGTTGAAGGAGGGAAGATTTAGGTTGGATGTTAGGGGGAAGTTCTTTACTAGGAGAGTGGTTAGGCCCTGGAACGGGCTGCCCAGGGAGGTTGTGGATGCCCCGTCCTTGGACGTGTTTAAGGCCAGGTTGGACGGGGTCCTGGGCAACCTGATCTGAATGTGTATGTTTGGTGGCCCTGCTAGGCAGGGGGGTTGGAACTACATGATCCTTGAGGTCCCTTCCAACCCGGGTGATTCTGTGATTCTGTGATTCTGTGTTAGTCAGAACTGTACTTCAAGATGCAAGTACCAAACACAAGGAAATTCACCAAATAATGTGCTCACAGTTATGTTGAATCACCTCTCCTGAACAGACAAGATGTGATCCTTAGGCCAGAAGCTATCCTTGTCAGCCCTTTATATCAGAGGATTCTGGAGATAAAGGCAGTGTGCACATGGATGTGAGTAAGGGCAGTATATTATACTTTCTTGGCTATTTAGATAAATTAATGCCATCTCTCCTGGAGATATATCTTTATGGAGGTCCAAGTGCCTATTTCTACTCAGAAACGTAAAACAGTTTACAGGTGTTTCTATCAGATGAGCCCTAATAAGGAAATAGAAACATACTGTTTCATAATAATTCCTATCTTTTTATTTGTCTAATATGGAATATGTTGTTCAAAATTGACACCATTTTTTGTACAAGCAGTTCTGTTGTAAGACGACTTAAGTCATAGCTGAATTTACTGAAATGGTATCCCATCTACCAATGTTCTTATCTTATGTTTTGATATTAATCTAATACTAATCTAAAAAAAAAAAAAAAAAAAAAAAAGGTAGAATTTATGGCAGTGAATACAGAAAATAGGTTCATCTACGTTTGGATCTTTTGCTTGATGGGTTCTCGAAAGAGCCGCCTTCTACCACTAGCGTTCAAAACTGGAAATTATGATTGCATCATGGTGATGATTAAGACAACATTAGCTTTTTACCATAATCTTGCCTCTAGTGGTTTCAAAAGAATAAAAGCACAGCAAATTTAAAATTAAGTAAAATAATAGTAAAATCAGAAGACAAATGGTAAAAGACTTTCTATAACAGAAGTCTAGAATGCGAAAGACAGTTTGAGAAAATCTAAACAGTCTTTCAGTCTACATCTGAAAACACAAATTTCCAGTGAAAAGGTAGGTATGTAGAAAATCTAAGAAACAAATATTGGGATGAATCTAAAGCAATATACATAAAATACTCGAGGATCGAGTATTATCCCTTAAGTGGTAATAGTTTGCAGTGTAATTACTGTTACCAAATGAAGAATGAAGCTTTCAGAATACGAACCAAACATCTGAGGTAAACATAAGAGACTGAAAATAAAAAGAAAGAGGCAAAAAGACCATGAAGAGACAAACTAGAATCCTGTAACAGATGGAACTGAACACAGTGAAGCAAATATAATGAGCCAAGAAGATACTAAGTGTTTGGAAAGAGAGGCATGCATCACTTTGGATCACACTTAACAGAGTTTACAAGCCCAGGCCCAGCACGTAAAGCATGGGCACAGAAGATGACCGGAGCAATGAACAATTCTGTGGCCAAAGTCTTAGAATCATAAATCTAAAAACAATGGGACACGAACACTGAGTCCAAAACCAAAATGGAAATGTAGCTCTGGAGGAAACATCACATATATGATAGGTAAAAGGTTGGAACACAAAGTGTGTAAACAAATAATAAATGCAGAGGAAACACTACGTGGAGGGTATCATACTCAACATCTAATTAAGGAAACATTGTCTCCTCCTTTAAGAAAACTGAGAATAAGTTTGGAGAATTAAATGTCTGAAAAAAGTCTGAGAAAGTCCTGCAGGAGGCAGGACTAGCTGAAGATCAAGGAGATGTGAAAAATTAAGGAAGATCTTTAGATTATGGCTGGGGTTGAAAAAGGGGACAACTAATCCCACTGGGAGCTATAGAGCAAGCAAAAGAATTGGCAGCTTTGTTATATCACCAATATATCACAGAATCATGGAATGGCTTGGGTTGGAAGGGATCACAAGAATCATCATGTTCTGACTCCCCTGCCACAGACAGGATTACCAACCACAAGATCAAGTACTAGATCAGATTGCCCAGGGCCCCATCCAACCTGCCCTGATATGTGTATGGGAATTCACCTACAAATTGAACAAAAATAAGTACTAAACAAATCTGTGAAAAGGAAACATTTTTATTCTCTTCTAGGGGAGAAATCTTAAGAGCAGTGGCACAAAGCCTCAGCTAATAAGGTCTGCACTGGGCCAATGTAACTGTCTCTATATTGTTCCCTTGCATGCAGGAGTATGGAGGAATACAGAGGCACCAGGCTGGCTGCAGACCCAGTCATCTGGGCCCCATGGCTTGACAGCAAGGAACTGCTGAGGAAGAATACTGTGTTGCAGCTCAGGTAATCAGAGCTCTTTCAGAACTGTTTGAGTTGCTTTTACGCAGGGTCTCCCAACCAGTTTCTAGGAAGGGACAGCTGTATGAAAAATTGTTTATTTTATTTAAGAAAGGTTTTAATGATTATATTTTATCTTTCAGCCAAAAAACTGGGAGATAAAGTAATCTTATACATGCATAACACACACACTTTTGACACGAGTGCTATACAGAGTGCTAACAGTTAGACCTGCAAATTCCCCAAACCCTTTGATTTAGTAGTCTTCCCTACCATCTGAGTTGGATAGTGCAGCAGGTGTGCAGCAGGCTTGCATATATCTCTGCCCAGAGCATCCAAAGTAGCACTCAACATAGAAAACCATTTTCAGACATTTTTTGATTGGTTTGAAATGTTTCTTCACAATTCAATATGTTGTGCAAGATCATCTACACAAAGATGACACCTCTGTCTTAAAAACTGTTTGTCTGCAGATTCTTGAGGTGCAGTAGAATAGTCTGGTGCAACATCAACATAATCTGAGTCAGCAGTGTTTGCTGACATACTGCCTTTATTAACAAAATCACAGACATTTCATCAAGAAAAATGATTATTGAACTTTATTTGGTGCTTGTTAGACCACATCTGGAATACTGCTCCCAAAGTTTGGCCCAACTTTTGGTCCTGTGGGACCAGGGTTTGTTCTAATATAGAGACAAGACATTCCTTACCTGCTGAGAAGTCAGCAAGAATACCACTTTAAGTGGCAAGAAGCCACTTTATGGAGGTTCCTGATAGCAGAGCACCGTACTAAAAGATGGGAGGTTCCAACTGAGTCCTAGGAAACAATTTTTACAATTTTTACAAGGAGGGCCTGGCACTGGGACAGTGTATCCAGAAATTTGGAGACCTTTTGCCATGGAGATTTTAAAGGCTCAACAAAGCCCTGAATACTGTGGTTGAAATACTGAATTCCCATCTGACACTGCTTTGAGCATGATGTGAAACAGGTGGCTTCCTGAAGTTTTTTTTTCAGCTTGGAATGTCTCATGAAAGGCTGACCTCCAAGTTCCCAGATATTCAAAAGAAACTGCCAAATATTTCTGATTTTCTTACAGAAGATCTGAGCGTGTTGACAAAAAATGATGTGGAAGAATACAATAATTCTAATTCCAAAGTGCTAAAGAGTAAATAGGATTAAAAGCTGGTCTTAACTGATGACAGGAAGATGTAAAATTGTGATGTTTAGAGAATGATTTTGACAATTTGCTTAGGAACAAGTGTTAATTTATGATTCTAATACCAATGAAAATTTTAGTCTTAAGTTCACGTAGTCTGTATTTTCATTTTTAAAGGGCTGCACCACATCAGTGCATCATGCATTCTCCTGTATTCTCAAATGTTCAATAATAAATGATGGTGAAACCCTCAGGTCAGATTAATTAGGTTTTTTGAGCATGCATTTGTACATTAGCATTACAAAGTGGTCTGTTACTGCATAATTAAACCCACAACATACTTTTTTACATTGATTCAGTACCACGGAGGTGTTCCAAGTTCAACTATTTAAAGTTATAATAGACATCTATGCTGCATACATATTAGAGGCCAAAATTAAATGCCTAACTTCCTTACATAGTCCATGAAGAATAGTAGATACTTTCACAAAAGGCAACCAGAACATCATTAGCTCATCTATATTAACACATATAGCCCATTAACTACCTCTTAGCTGACATTTGTCATAATCCATTTCAAAAGATAACCAACATTACTGCTCTACATGGTTGCAAATGCCCAAATTAGAACTGGTCAATAATTTTCCAATTAAATAGAATATGCATGACAGTTTTTTTTTTCTGTAAAAAAATCCATGTACTTGATTAAAATCCTCAGGTTCAATACTCTCTTTTTCTCCTGAAATGCAGCAGGAAGCTACTCCACACAGAAAAATGCATGTCTGTAGGCAATAGGATTACATGGACCGTTGAGCTAACCTCAACTTGCACATTACATATCTATAGCTTTAATTTCACTCAGAAACCAATTTGTGTTCAGTTGATCTTCCACAAACTATGGAGGTAGGTTTCTTCTAAAGTGTCTTCTTTATACATCTACAACGTATATTGATATATCAGAGCTGCACTGTTAATACTGTCTTATTGTCAGCGGGAGAGAAGCAGGTAACAAGACAAAATGATTCATCTGATCTGTCTTTAAAATCTACTGAAGGACAAGATGACTCACACTTCAGTAATTTGTATTACTCTACACTGACAAGAAGTAAAGACAAGTGGTCCAGATGCCAGTAAGTCCCAGCCAAACAAATAACACCAACATATAAGGCTAGAACCAACACTATTCTTCTAATAAGGACATACAGCCTAAACTCCCACAGAAAAGACAGGTTTTCAATGGACCTGTCTTTTTCTGCTTCTTTTTTTCCATCTTATTTTTCAAACAAAAATACAAGATTTGTTTCTGATGGCTGTGGAAGGAAGCTGAAAAAAAATTCACTGGTGGAAAGTGCTCCACCAAAACTGAAAGAAACTCATTCAGAAATCACAGGCTGCTGGGCTCTCTCACAACACAGGCTTAGCGGAACAGCTTGCCTAAGCCCTCTATCCTCCTCAGGTAGTGACCAACTCAGCTGCAAGTTTAATTCCAGCTTTACAAAGCAACCCTCAAAGTCACTGTAGGCTTGGTATCATATGATGATGAACGAAGGGACATGAAAAGAGTAGGAGGAGGCTGCAGAGGGTAATGTGCACACTCCAAAAGGAAACTGAAGCAAAACTGGTAGGGATGGGCAATTTGGCAGAATGACAGTGTAGTCACTGAACCAAAATATAACAGAGCATGCTTGGAGAGGTGGGGGGAAAAGAAACTAATTGACCTGTTTCCACTTAAAGAAAGAGTGAAAGATCACTAAAGTAAAAGTAGGTAAAGAAGGAGTATAGCAACAGTGTGGTAAGGCCATCACCTTCCCCTGGGCTGAGAAGAGTAGCCAGATGTACAGCCTTTCACCAAAGATGTCAAATTTCTCATTAGATTCACATAGCTCTTATATCTCCATAAAGAGCCTTTCCTTCTGCTTATTCTTCTGGGGTGTACCTCCCAGATGTTCCAGTCCTTCCACTCAAATGGTAATTTCTCACTATGAGCAAGGAAGGACAATGAGTGTTGAAACAGATTTCTTCTCCAACTTTAACAAATATTTTATTTTGTCTGGGTGACATAAACAGCAGGATGACCAGGCAGCAGGCCATGATGGGAAAGCAGAAGTCCCAGAACTAGCAGTGGTCTCTTCCCTGTCTCTTCCCTGTAGTTACATATCAGTCAATTGAGGTGGATTTCACACAAACTACTCTTGCAAACTCGGATAGCTGTGTCCATATCTCTGTCAGCCAGAAGTATTTATAGAAGTAGCACAGAAAGATTTGGTGACAAGCACTTAACCATCCACTGCTGTATTTCTAAAGATGATGGTGAACTTTCAGAAAATTCCAGGCCAATAGAAAAAACAATGGGATGATTCTCAAGAATTTCTTCTGGATCTTCTTAAGAAAGAGAAATGAAGCTTCTTTTCAAATACTGTGGTCACTGGAAAAAAATAATGTTCACCTCTTTCTAGGTGAAAAACTACAAGAAAAATGTGCTATTCCTGTTTCTCAAAAATTAGCACATGGGCACCAAAGTAATGATGCAACTGTCTCCTGAGGAAATGACCCTTTTTGACCTGAGCAGCTAAACAAAACATTGAGGCTGAGTTCATGCATCCTGATCTTGCTACAGCAGAGCCAAAGAGGCTGTTGTCCTCAGCTCACTTCCAGCTGTCTGTCACCATCACTTTGCTTGAGGTTAGTGCCTTGTGGACCTACTCGCATAACCATTCAGAAAAGTGCTTCAGTAGAAGCCTGACAAGCTGAAATGCTGTAAATATTCTATATTCTCTAGGCTGAAGTGCTGCAGCTGGGTCACACCAGCAGCACTGGGGGTCCAGATGTCTGCTGTCTCTGAGGACTGTTTCTGTACGGGTGGTGGAGATAGCCCCTTCTCCCCTCATGGTGTTGGATTCAGACAGCTCCAAGCCTCTTCCTTGGCAACACTCCCCTGTCTCTAGTGTTTTCTCAGATTGTATTATAATACTTCCCTGGCTTGCTGCTTACCTTGGCTGTCAGCTTCTCCGGTGTTGTTGCCATCTCTTTACAGCCCCCTGCCTGACAGCTTGTCCCACAATATCAACCCTCCAGCAGAGCCTTCCTCCCACATAGTTCAGATCCCTGCATCTGGCATGTGTTTTGAGTCATAGTTCCCAGTGTTTCAGTTGTCTGTTCTGTAAAGGAGCTTAACTCCTTTACTGCAGGGTAGCAAAGCGCTTAAGTTCTTCAGAGAAACAGCAAATCTTTCTTCTAGGCACAGTTACCGTGAGATAGAAATAGTGGCTCTTGAGTTCAGGAGTTACAACAGGATGAGTTTTGGGAAGGGATGTAACGCAACACACTGGAGGGAAGGGAAGGGAAGGGAAGGGAAGGGAAGGGAAGGGAAGGGAAGGGAAAGCACGCTATTCTGGACAGGCTTGAGAGTTAGGCTTCATGAAGTTCAACAAGGCCATGTGCAAGGTCCAAGGTTGCAGAGGTCCTAAAAATGAATACAGGCCAGGCAATGAGAGCAGCCCTGCAGAAAAGGACTTCAGGGTATCAATGGGGAAAAAAAACTGAATATGAGCCACCGATGTGCAATTATAGCCCAGAAAGCCGACTGTATCCTGGTCTCCTTCAAAAGAACTAGCAGGTGGAGGGAGGTGATTCTGTACTTGTGCTCTGCTCTCATGAGAATATGAACCTGGGGTTCTGCATCCAGATCTAAATCCCACAGCATTAAAAAGACATGGGTCTTTTAAGGCATGTCCAGAGAAGGGCCACAAAGATTATCAGAGGTCTGGAACACCTCTGACAGACTGAGAGGTGGGTTTATTCAGCCTAGATAAAAGAAGGCTCTGGGGAGATTTCATAGTGGCCCTTATGTACTTGAAGGGAGCCTACAGCAAAGATGCAGAGGGGCTCATTTGCAGGGAAGGTAGCAATAGAACAAGAGGTAATCATTTTAAACTAAAAGAAGGGGCAGTTTAGATTAGATATTTTGAAAACATTATTTGCTATGTGAGTGGTATGACACCAGAACAGGTTGCCCAGAGAAGCTGTGGATGCCCCATCTCTGAAAGTGTGTAAGACCGGGTTGGATGGGCTCTGAGTAACCTGGTTTAGTGGGTGGCAACCTTGCCATGGGGGGGTTGGAAGTGAATATTCTATAATGCGCTTTCCAGTTCAAACCATTCTGTGATTGCATGGCAGAGATTCCAAGAAAGATGCATGGGGCATTTCTGTCTTTAAGAAATCTTTCTCATTCTTCCTTGGTCTCATCACACAGGCACTGAAGTCCAGCATGAGGGAAAACAATCTATTTTTATTCTCTGATCTGAACTGTACCTTCCTTGTGTCTGAAGAAAAGCTCTGTGGCATTCTCTTCCATACCTGCTGTCATTCATATGCCTGAGCCCATAGCCCATAGCAAACACCCTGAACAAGGTTCCCCACAACTCCCAGAAGTATAGTATGCATTTTTAATGTAAGCCTCTGGCTGCTGATATAACTTTTAAATGAGATACACGTTACAATAAGGACTGACTGCACAAGTTACATATCCCCACAGATGTGTATGGTGTTAGATATCTCCCAAATACTTTCCAACACTGGTATTTGCTGAATTACTTTCTGAATCTGTTTAACTAAGAAAGACCATACAAAACCCATAATGAACATACACATTTGTGAATGAGACAGAAATAATTAATAACTGTTTTGCTCTATTTTTTTTAATATATTTGTATCTCTCAGTCCTCTTTTGGTGAAAGAGGCTCTACTTTGCATCTCTTTGCCACTGCCAGAGAGAACTTGCTCTGTCATGACTGAATCTTCCAACATGAGTTTTCTTGCTCAATTTCTTAAGTTCATGTGAAAACTGATTTTTTTTCCTCAGAACGGAATAAATTTTCTCAGGCATCTGCAATGCAGTCATCATTGTACTTTGTCATTGTGTAGTCTCTATTTGCTGAATGCAACCCTAAAAAGCTCTTTGCCTCTATATCCCATTTGTTTTCATTAAGTCTATTTTGGTGAAAGATTTCCTTATATTAACAGCATTTTCTCCTTGATATCTTTTTCATTCTGATCTGAAATCTTAATACTTATCTCCCTTGCAAACCATATCAGCTGAACATTCTCATGCTTTCCTCAAGGATTTTTGTAACTATTTGCCTTTGATCTTTTTGTGATTGTCATACAATCAGTGTCAGTCAAACTTCAAACAACATACAGTGGTTTGATGGTTTGAAAGAGAGCTAAATTGAAACTGTATTTTTAAATACATGTATTGCATTTCAGTGAACTTCACTGAATTTTATTTCTGTTCTTCTTTACTTTTGTTTTTATTCCACTAATAGCTCATGAAAAATTTTACTGAGCATAGGTCAATACCTGAACTTGTTATCAGTCAGGTGTAAAAATGCAAAATCAATGTAATAACTCTTTTTCTATCCTTCTCTCTTAGAAGTACAAAGAGAATGAAAACAGTTGAAAACATAACAAATGGCATAGAACTTGGGAAGAGAAAGTCAGTATATATTCCTTTTGTTGCCCTAAAGCCTTTCTTCTTTCAACTTCTTTTATCTGAAATAATGGTTTTCCCTTTGTGTTGCCTGTAATCTACAGAAAATGTGCAGCTGCATGCAACTAACCTTAAGGCTGCAAATGTTTCTTGTAGAGAAACACTGTTCCTGCTGGGGATAAGAGAGTGATGGTGATCTTCAGTTGAAGAGGTCCTCGAGTGAAAGGACAGCTCAGTCTAGGCTATACTGACTGGGCACTGCAAGTGTCACCTTTACTGGACTCAGCTCTAGCAGCTAGTTTCTTGAAGGTAGTCTTCAAATATGCAGTCATGCCTCATGAAGTCTGGCCACAAGACATTCAGTCCATCTGATGGACCTATACCCCAGATGATGTTGCTGGTATTAATGTTTCTCATGTTCCTTGGTCATAAGAAGTAGACTTGGTAGGGGTCAGCCAGACTGTTCTGAGTCCTATATAGTACTTGGCCACTGGTTGAGCATGCCATTTGTTCATTTCCTGCTAAATAAAATTCTCCTCCCATCTTCCAATTATCACCACCACAACCTTCATATGTATACACGCCTTCTTTTTCCTCCAGTACTCCCTATTCTTCAGTCAAATTTTTCTGACATTGATCTTCTCTGGCATTAACCTGACAGCAAGAAATCTAAAACCATTATAACTTTAGATTAACTTCACTTACAACATCTAAGTCAGATAGATAGAATCATTGAATCATTTGAGTTAGAAGGGACACTTAAAGACCAGCCAGCCCCTGCAATGAACAGGAACACCTACAGCTACATGAGGTGCTCAGAACATTGTCCAGTCTGACCTTGAATGTCTCTAGGGATGAAGTATTCACTGTTTCACTGGGTAACTTGTTCCAGTGACTCACCACCCTTAGTGTAAAAAAATTCTTCCTTGCATCCAATCTAAATCTCCCCTCTTTCAGTTTGAAAACATTTCCCATTGTCCTATCACCACAGACCCTGCTAAAAGAGTCCATGGCCTCCTTCTTATAGCCTCCCTTTCAGAAGTCCACACTCATATCACCCTGGAGCCTTCTCTTCTCCAGGCTGAACAGCCCCAGCTCTCTCAGCCTGTCCCCATAGGAGAGGTGTTCCCTTGCATCACTTTTGTGGCCCTCCACTGGACGTGATCCAACAGGTCTGTGTCTCCTGTACTGAGTGAGGACTCCACATCTGGACGTGGTGCTCCAGGTGTGCTCTCACTAGTGCTGAGTAGAGGGGCAGGATCACCTCCCTCACCCTGTTAGCCATGCTTCTTTTGATGCAGGATACAGTTGGCTGTCTGTGCTCTGAGGGCACACTGCTGCCTCATGTCCATCTTGCCATTCACCAGTACCCCCAGGTCTTTTCCAACAGGGCTGTTCTCCATCCTTACATCCCTCAGCTTGTATTGATTCTGGGGATTGCCTTAATCCAGATGCAAGACCTTGCACTTGGATTTGTTGAACTTCATGAGTTTCTTCTGGGCCCACAATTTGAGCCTATCTAGGTCTCTCTGAATTGCATCCCATCCTTTGTTTCAACTGCAACACACAGCTTGATGTCATCTGCAAACTTGCTGAAGGTGCACTCAATCCCATTGTCAATATCACTTATGAAGATGTTCCCACATGCTTGTGAATATCTTCTGACCATCTTAAACTTTTGAACTTCAAAGTAGCATATAAACATGAAGCACAGACATGGCCTTGCATTTCCTTAGCTCACCCCATAAGATGTTCACAGTTCTTGATCCGGAGATGCATATGACTAAATATCAGTCTAAGACAGCAGGATGGCTCCATGCTTTGAAAAACACCAGTCTGCTGTTTTGCAGGAGTCACTATGCCTGATGCACATGCATCTTTTCCTAATTTTTTTGAGTTTTAAGCTGCCTTTAATCAGAGTTAAGCAGAATGAAACCAGCTTGCAATGCAAGACAAGCAGAACTTCTGTAAACTGCTAAATTTTTAGCAAAAAGTACTAGAAGTTTGCCAAATAGGGTGAACAAACAACTCTATACAGTGAACAACTTAACGTCCATACGACACATATAGAATATATATCATGCATGAAAAAAAAAGAAAAATGTAATATATGGTCTATATGGAATTCTTACTATCTTTGGCAGGTATCTGTTACAGACTTTGGCATGGAAATGCAAATTATTATCATGTTAATATCAAGACCTTGTCAAGAATGCCCCATCCCTGGAGGCATTCAAGGCCAGGCTGGATGTGGCTCTAGGCCGCCTGGTCTAGTGGCTGGCAAACCTGCCCATGGCAGGGAGGCTGAAACTAGATGATCATTGTGGTCCTTTTCAACCCAGGCCATTCTATGATTCTATGAAGAATTCTGAAGGAAAAAAAAGCACACAAACGTATGTTTCTACTTAATTTGTGTTATGTTGTACACTAATTTGTTATGTAGTAAAAGAGTAGGAACTGCAAGAACTGGAAATGAGTAGAAGACCATTTTCTGTCCGTGGGTACATGATATTCCTAGTGTGGATGAAACTAAGCTTTTACAAAGCAGGATACAGTATACTTTAAAAGAATATGTACCCATCTCATGGAAAGTCCTTCTTGGAAAGGTAAAGGTCAGCACAAAGTTTCCATAACTTACCAAGTTTAATTACTCCTTAATTCTACTTTTCTCATATTACAAACATATGACATCTTTTATGATCTCCTAGTGTCATATGATAAATTTTTTTACATGTCCATGTCCTCCTGATTTAGGAGAAAATTATCTATGATTTCTCACAAGCTTGAAGACATTGTGATAGATGCTGCTGTATTATTACAACCCTAGGAAAATAAACCATACTGCCAAGGTGACAACCATAGAAGCCACAATGACCAGTTTTACTGGTGCTTTTGTCTTCCTGAAGAACTGCAGTCACATCTGATAAGCAGCACTGAAATTTCCTTCACATTCTGACTTCATGCCTTTGCCATATTTGGCTGGAAATGGGATTTTCATTTAGCTGTATGATACCTTGCAGAAGACTTCTAGCTTGAGAGACTGTTGTTACAAATAGCAGATACTAATGGTAAAATAATATTTTGCAATAAAATATTATACTGATTTTTAAGTTTTTTGTTAACAATTGGACTTAGGAAAATGAATCATATGATCATCTCCACATGGAAAGTTGAAAAGGACCAATTATCTACTGTCCCATGTGCACAGTCTCATTCCATCACACTGCTTCTCTATTAGAGCAGTAGGCTGCACATCCAACATCCAAGATTAGAACCATTCTTCACTTAGAAACTAAATGTTTTAAAAGATATGCATGGCAAAATTACACTTCTCAGCAGGCACTTTTTCAAATATAAAGGCTATCATCCTGATTATTTCAGTACAACAGTGCATTATTTACTGACTTGAAAATTTTATAGCATTATAGCATGAGCGTCCAATCTTTTGGCTTTTCTGGGCCACATTGAGTGAAGGGGAATTGTCTTGGATGCATATAAAAGATACAATCTAGTTAACACATATAAGTTAAAAAAAAAAAAGTTTGGTTTATTTTTTATTTAAAAAAAAAAAAAAAAGAGGATCACAAAAACAAAACTAGCATGTTGGACACTTATGTACAGAATCTATAGGATGAAGAGATGATATGGAAATTATCATAGAAAGTTATTATCTGTCTTCAAACAAGTACTCATACCTTCTCTTCTGCTCCCAAGAGGATGTAGAAGACACAAAACTTATCTTGTAATATAATGTAGTGTACCAATATTCAATGTTTCCAGTTTTTAAGTCAGCTAGTAGTTGGAAAATCAATGCAGAACCATCTGATTCCTCATTGTAATTTAGTTGGCAGCAATGTGCAGAGCTCCATGGGAATAAGATTTGTTTGGGCTAGTGATGTAAAAGGGATTCAGCAAGCATGTTCATACACAGCATGAAACCACATTCCAGAAAGCATGTGAGGAGAAACCAGCACAGAAAATCTTACCCATCAGATGTGTGGTGTTACTTGCAGCAGTCCTCAGGTAAACAACATTTGTGTGATGGAAAAGGAACGATCTTATAGCTGTCTTTCTGTGCACAAAGTCTCTCTCTTTAGCCTTTTTTGATCTCCCAACAGGCTTAGTGATTTGTTTACAGACTATGCTGAAAGATGTAGTATGGTTTGGTTGTACTGTCTAATGTATTCTGTTCAGTTTCTGCCATGATCTGGCCCAAAGTTGGGGTGATTTGCTTAAGTAAAGGCTTCAAGTTTTAACGTCATATACATTAGTATCCTTGTACAGCAGAGATTATGATTTACAGTAATTCTGCACAACTGTGTAGAATTTCTGCCTTTATTTAAAAAGTTGGGCAGTATTTCTCAAATGGAAAACAAACAAATCATGTGCAGTGTAGCTGTTGAAAGAGAGGTTATTACTAATAAATGTAAGATGACTCAGGCCATGTGAGCAAACATGGGAACAAATGCACACCCATATGGAAAGTCAGCACTAAAGATGAAAGCTTATGAAAACACCTGCATCTAAATTTTGACCTTAGACTTTTCTCCTTGATATATTTCCCCAGACTTAGCCAAAATCTGCAAATAAACAATCCAATCAAACTGCAGGACTTCTCCAGGAATTCACTATGTCCATCTGTTTGTGAATCAGTCACAGGCAGAATCAAGTAAACAATAAATACATGAAGATATAAATAATACGACTTCACTGGGGGGGATAAAAAGCATATCTCCTCATGCCAGAAATGTGTTGTGTGTTTTAAAACTGGCAGTATTTTTTACATTTATTCTGTGAGAAGAAAAAAAGGCAGCAGCTCAGCAGGCTTTCTGTGGTTTCGTAACAAACACAGGCAGATAGTGATAGGAGAAAGGGGAATAACTTTAAACTAAAAGAGAGTAGACTGAGGTTAGATATTATGAGGAAATTTTCAACTCAGTGGACAGTGAAGTGCTGGCACAGCTGCCCATGTAAGCTGTGGTGCCCCATCCCTGGGGGCGCTTAAGGCCAGACTAGATGGAGCCCTGGGCAGCTGAGCTGCTGGGTGGCAGCCCTGCCCATGGCACGGGGTGGGACCATGTAGGCTTTGAGGTCCCTTCCAACCCAAACCATTCTGTGGTTTCTATATTATTGTTTACTCCCTCTATATTTCTTCCATGGTGCAAAATGTCTGTAACTGTTCATCATGTTATTCTAATTTTCTCCTACTTTGAATGTTCACCAAAAAAAGGGGTCTATGGAACTTAGAAGAAAATTCTCAATTCTGTCTGGAATGTTGCTAGCTATTTCTATTTAAAGAAGTATTTGCAATGAGATACTAAAAGAATATAAGGAGATTTTTAAGGTGAAGACAAACAGGTTAAAAGAATAAAATCTATAAGTAAAAAGTTGCTTCAGAGAGTAAAGACATTTTTTTCCCTCAGTGTTACTGAGGATACTGCAATAAAACATTTAAACTGAAGAATAAGAAAAAAATATGCTTGTCTATTATTCTGATTTCAGCTGCCATTGGAGTATTGTTGCAATTTTGCTAGTGTATCCACATTTATTTTGGTGTTGAAACTGTTCTCAGGAAGTTCTCTTATTCTGCAGTTCACCTAGTGCCAGGCTGCTTGTTGTTGACTTGCAATCCAAAGACAGCCACCACTTCTGAAGTGATCACAGCTATTCATGCTATTCAAGGGTAGTTGAAAGCAGCCCAGAAATGTAGACAAAATGAAATGTTTTGTCTTCATGGATGAGGGCAAAGTGGCTAAAGTTAAGGTCAGTGCAATTCAATATTTTGGTGATACTGAGGGGCTGTTGGGAAGGAATGTTCAGAAAGAGATTTTTTTGCCGGGGAGGGGAAGGTGAGACTTTGGATGGGAGACTGATGGGCAAAGGAAGTCTGCACACTTAACAATTGGACTGAAGTTATTAAGAGAAAGGCTATCCTCAGGTTTTCAGGGAGATTGTGTGGGAGGGGATTGGAAGGTGTCCTGCTGTGAGAGTCTGTTAATGGAGATGTCTTCCTCTTCCCATTCCATCAGTCCTTCAATATTGCCTATAGAGGGAAGAAAAAAGGAGAAGGAGAAGTAGGAGAAGGAGAAGGAGAAGGAGAAGGAGAAGGAGAAGGAGAAGGAG
>NW_024962263.1:44486502-44492153 GCF_019238085.1 Lagopus leucura
AGGAGAAGGAGAAGGAGAAGGAGAAGGAGAAGGAGAAGGAGAAGGAGGAAGAGAGGAAGAGAGGAAGAGAGGAAGAAAAATAAAGACATTTAATGTCATTAAAAAGAAATGAATTCAAAACTGGAGAAAGGAAATTTTCTCTCACAGGAGAGTATGAGAAGTCACTCCAAGCTATAACCTTAATCAGGAACCCAAGATACTAATCAGAAGGGTAGTGCTCAAACTCAGATTACAGCTCTTCTACCCACATTCTGAATCCTTATGCCTTATCATCCATCATCCTCCCTTAGGTATGTGTGATTGTAGTGTATGATAAATTTCCTTGAAAAGGAAACAAAAGCTGTAGTGTACTCATATTTCCCATGTCCTAATATTAAGTTTTGAAATTCTTTTGCTGTTAACCTGACTGTGCCTTAATAAAGCTGAAAGAGGTAGGAGAAACTTGGGGTTTATTGTCCCATTATTCCAAAAAGGCATTCATTGAGATAGTGGCAGTGGAAAGACAGAATTCTGAAGGAACTACAAATGCCATCCTGCACTGTTTTCTCTTTTATATTATTAATTCTCATCCCACCCCTTTTTTACTACACAAAACAGAGGCTAGGAAAAAATGACTGAATAGGCCATTAAGAAAATACATCCTTTAAACTGTACAGAAAGAAGAGGGAAATAAGAATATTCAAATAATCCATTTATTTACACCCTTGTAAGATCAGCCATGTCTTGTCACATTTTTCTCTTTTAATCTGATTGTCAAAGAATGACAACAAAATTGCTATAATTGAGATGCAGTTCAAAATATTTTTATATCAGACCAGATCCTAAACACATATATATTTTGTAGATAATTTTTAGATATACAGAAGTAATAATAAAATTGATTCAATTTGATACACAGCTTTTGAATAAAAACACTCTAGAAACTACTTGTGCTATCAAAAAATAGGTTCCATTTTCATACCTGAGAAAACCAAAGGGCATAATACATCAAAGGAAAATTATCCTCCATTGAGCTATAAACACAAATCAAGGGAGTATAAAACCTATGTAATGTCACAGTTTTATATTAAAACATAAATGTTAGCATCAGGATAGATTTTGCTTTCAAGATACAGATCTGTTTTGCATTGCCCCTGGGTGAGCTGATTACATGCCAGATTGACTTTAGTTTGGTTTGCAATGGATTTCAGCAAGCTGCATTCTAAATCTATGAGGGTGTTAATATATTCAGCTTGATTCACATGAAAACTTTCAATAGCAAGAATTTTCCTATTTGATAAAGACTGTAGACCTCCCAAGAAAATTGTGCCCCTACTTTGACTGTACAGCTTCCACTGATAGCAAAAATTTCACAAAGGATTAATTCATAGAATCATAGAATCATAGAATCATAGAATTGCAAGTTTGGAAACGACCTGCAAGATCATCTAGTCCAAACACCCTCCCATTCCTAACACTATGATGTGAATTTCAGTTTGGAACTGAAGAAAAGTGTGTTTAGAAAAACTATTTTTATTTAGAGTCTCAGACTGAATCTCCTCTTTAGAAATTCAATTTTTACAAGTTCCTTCTTTGTAATTGCAAGTATACAGTTATAACTGTATAGCACATTGCAATGCAGATGAGTGAGGAATATGGAATATTGACACCAGCTTTTATTTATTTGAGTTATGAGGTTAGTTTTCATCTCCTTTGGGTTTATCCATAAGGCAGAAGTAGCATATAATTATTAACTATCCAAAGGATGTGAGATCCTTTGTGTTACAATCTGAGAATAAGTTATTTTTCTTCAGGTCATACTCTTTCATAATAAAAAAAAATATATGAGTGAGAACTGGTTAATAAACTTGCTCAAATTTGAAGACAGTGGCATTTTGAAAATCCTGACTAAAAGCCAGATATGCTTAACAAGGAAGTAAGGATCCTTCTTCTTGAAAATCTTGGACTTTTCTACAGTTGTTATTGTTACAGTTCATGATTCTTCAGATGGTGAAGGGAAAGTCAATGGAAGAGAGAAAAAAAAAGATTAGGAGAACAGTAGGCTGTTTATGGGTGGCCAGATATTCTTTCAGTGCCCAAATCTTTGATAGATATGTAGGGTAGGGGCCTGGAACAGTCTGTGCTGATAGAGGTCAAGAAAACCAATACAAGGAATTGCAGAGAGGATATGTTGTTGGACGCATCTGAGGGAGTGTGCCCTGTGATGAAGGCTGCTCACCTCCATCTCAGGAAAGGCTGTAGCCCACCCTTTTTAGAGAGGCTGTAATAGTGCTGAAAAGAATGGTTCTGAGTTTGAACTTGGGAGAAAGAAGTCTTCATGCTCATGAAGACTGACCTCATCAACTTTCATCATGATAGGTACAGCTAGTAGTTCTCAGCAATGGCTTGGTGCTAACAAGAAGCTGCACTGGGGGTAATGATGGGCAGTTACATGGATCTTGCCCTGTACATTCAATCCTCTGTAGCTGACACTGATGGAAATCTCCAGTTTATAGCATCTTTGATATCAGTAGCTGAAAACAGATAAGGAACAAAAAACTGTTTAGCAGATTTGGAAAAAAAAAAAAAAAAAAAAAAAAAATTTTTTGGGAAATTAAAAAAAAAAAAAAAAAAAAAAAAAAAAGATGACTGGGGAAACAAATGCCCAGCAGGTAGGAAAACAAATCTGTATTGATAGTGAACAGTCATCTGCTGAGAATGAGTGCAGCATTCTAGAATTAGCAAAATAATCAAACAATGTTGAAGGGTGGAAAAGGGGCATCCAAGTGTGTGTGATTCACTTCCTCACAAATCAATGCATTTAGTTTAAATTTAAGCAATCTCTCAGTCATCACAGTTTCACAATATTTCAGGGTTATGGGGTTTTTTTTTAGCTCTTATGTAACCTGCACATGCAATACAGAAATGCAGAATGATATTTTATCTTTGCTTTTAAGGCGAAAATGCGTAAGTTTTCCCAAACTCCCATTAGAACTATTTTTTTTCCCTTTTTTTAAAGATAACACTACTGCTCTGTAAAACATTAAATGTGTGGTTTTTGTCTGTGATTCACCAGTGCATTCATTTTGGACTCCAAAGGGAACATCACATGTTACTGGGTTGATAAAGTAAACCCAACGCACAGAAAGCTACTTGCTACTTTCTAAATTAAACATAATGGGAAACACATAAAACAATGTTAATTGCCTTTAAACTGCACTGCCCAGGGTTGGCTACCGTCTCTACTAAGAGTTATTCACATTCCTAGTCTGAAGATAGGCTCTTATTATGCCATTCTGTGCTAGGTGAAAGAAATGCCCATTATTAGAAATTTCTTCTATGTGACAAATACTAGAAGATTAATCAGGTAGTCTCCCTGACTGTTCTTCAATAAACTAATCAGTTTCAGTTTCTTTAGTTTTTCTGAAGTGCATGTTCTGGGTATCAGTTCACTTCCAAAGTACTTTTCCATTAATGATCTGAATAAAGTACCAAGGACATATACAGCTGTCATTCCAGAAGCAGCTGAACTTCTTCCACAGAATTTAAACAATCTTTTCATTTTTATTTGACTTCTCCCTATCTGTGCATCCAAAAATTACATTCTTCTGAATAATACTTCTCCTTGCAAGGACATGCTCCTTACCTGAGACTAACTCATTTTTAGAACCGAAGCTTTAACACAGAAAGATCACAGTCCCTTACAAATTACATCCTTTCATTATTCCAAAGATCTGACATTTCTTTATGTTGATATGAGAGAAAATAGAGCCTCAGAATTTCCATGCAGTTTTGTTACCATTTTGTTAATTTGTTGTATTTTGTATTTTCTCTGTTTTACATTAAACTAAATGCAAAATATCTGCTGTCCATAGTAGAAATTCATAAACCATATCATGCTAAATCATACTGCAATGATGTTCCATATACTGTAAAGACATATTTATTGTAGTATTCTGACAATAGACAAAATCTCAAAATACCAAGCCATTTATGCCAGCTTTGTATTGCATCCCTCACTTTAGGCTTATTGGTGTGCAAATCTGGGAAATTGCCTTCACATGAAAAAGTAAAATGTTGTTTCTCCTAAAGAAGTAGAATTCCACCTGCTAGCAATTTAATTGGGATATTAGAAAATTCCAAATACACTGTTGGATAGAAAATAGTGTACCATTATGCACCTTTGCTAAGATCAGTCTGAGGGTAAGTAGCAAATATGCTAACTGAGCCAATGCACCTGCTTATTACATTTAGCACAGGGGAAAACAAGAGAATTCATAATAAAGGGAGTAGAAGCTGTACATTTTAATGAACTTTGCTGAAAGTATGACTAGATAACTCCCTATTCATCATATTCTCAAGAGCAATGAAAGCTCAGCTAAGGTGACAGTGAGGAAAATAAAAGACTGTGAACCTTCATATTAAGATGTCAAAGGCAAAGCTAAAGGAAAAGATCTATTTAAATAATTGTGGCATGAGAAACTTGAAAAGAGTCTTAGAGCACTGTGCTTTAATAAAGCAAATTAATGTTATATCTACTCAACGCAATATTTTTAGAACAAAACAAGTACTTTTGAGTATTTTATTCATTTTCTCTTGAAGTTATTATTTTTCCTTCTTATTTCATCTAAAGCTAAATCCTTTTTTTTATAAATCAGTGTCTAGTTTTGCTTTCATGACCTCATTTCACTGTCCTGTACTTTCAAAGCTCAAACAGCTGAATCATCTAATGAATTAAGCTATAAATATAATTGTGTTTGCTTCCTTTTAACAAATCATGCATTCATAGTTGTAATTCTAGTGAAGACTTCTGTAATCAAGAATTAAAAAATATGTATCTTGATTTCTAAAACAATTTCTAAAACAAATTCACTCTTCTGATCAGAAAAAATAAAATTTCTGCAAGTTGCAAGTCTACTCAGAGAGTATAGGAATTCACAGTTTCAGAGAGTCCTCACATAAGGGAGAAAAAAATGTTAGAAAATGTATTTGAAATTTGAATTGCTTTTATCAGATCAGCACTGGAATTCAGCAAAATAACATAAAGTGGCTTCTCTCTAATTCATAGCATAAGTTATCATATTCAAAACAACTACATCAGTCAGAAGCTTCATTTGTCATGAAGTTTGAGACAAAATGTAAGTTTCAAGCATGATTGTCTATGAAATAATAATAATGAAATTGGAAGCTGAGGAAGGCCGGAAATCAAAAAAAAAGGGAGGGAGTCTGATCACAAGGAGAAGAAGGATAAGCTCACACTGGTGTATGCAATAGTAGAAGTAGGAGAAAGCCATCTTACTCAGACTGGAAGATCTCAAATACCCCTGCCACAGGCCTCACCCAAGCTAGGCATATATTTATCCTTTTTTTGGCACTAGTTGTAGGAGGCAGTAGATCGGAACTGGAATGAGGGGACTTTGGATGACAGCAAATGAGAACGGGAGCTTTATCACACCAAAGGTGACAAAGTGTTGTGTGTATGTGGTATGAAAATGCAGCAATGGACTTGTCATAAGAATTCAATGCAGCTTTGAATATGGGAGTCAACTGGAACACATGGTTACTTCCCTGTTCTTACTCTATTCCTCTACTAGCCTGTTTCCTTCCCTCTCCCTCTCCCTCTCCCTCTCCCTCTCCCTCTCCCTCTCCCTCTCCCTCTCCCTCTCCCTCTC
>NW_024962263.1:44492253-44563790 GCF_019238085.1 Lagopus leucura
TTTCCCTTTCCCTTTCCCTTTCCCTTTCCCTTTCCCTTTCCCTTTCCCTTTCCCTTTCCCTTTCCCTTTCCCTTTCCCTTTCCCTTTCCCTTTCCCTTTCCCTTTCCCTTTCAATGTAAACACAAATAGTAACAAAATATTGAGCAATATTTAGGCTGCTATTACAGAAAAATTGACCAGTCTGCATTTAAATTACAGCCCTTCGTTCTTCAGGTCTGGAACGCAGTTTCTCATTTTTCAGTAATGTTGAATACTCACAGATCTCTTTACTTATACTGGTGATGTAAGGGAGAACCTTGTATGGTTTATGTTTTTCCCTCTATTTTTAGCCTTGTGATTGTGGAATTAACTGGATTTACTGTCCTTTGAAATGTCCAAGCGCACCAAAATCTCCTGCAGAAAAGCATATAAAATTAAGGTCTGACAGTTCTATTGCCCTCAGCCTCTTACTCATTCTGCATGTGAATAGTAACTTGCTTTTATCCACTTTTTCAAAAATCAAAAACTGGAGAGGAAAGAGACAGTGCATTTGCATCAGATCCTTCTTCTAAAGCATATTCTTACTGAGAAACTCCATATGGTGAAAAACAAAACAAGTACAATGAAAACCAGTGTTATGCAACATCTATTAAAAACCAGATGAGTCACCACACAGAAAGTTGCCATGTCTGAAAGAAACTTTAAAAGCCAGCTAGCCTCACTAGAGCAAATTCCTGTGAGATCTGAAGGAATGTTTGCTATTTTGGAAAGATGTTCCCTGAAATGGGTTTGGCAGCTGCTGTATCAGCATTATGAAGACAAATAGAATTTGCCTCAATTGATCTTCTGCAATACTTCTACAGGAAAAAACAAAAACCAAAACAAATCATAACAAAAAAAAAACAGTTCATATATAGAATTCTATATGAACATCGAAAAAGTAAGAAAATAAAGAAGAAAAAATGAATATTTAGACATTTGATGTATCATTCACTGGGAAAAGAAAACGAACCAGAATGTTCTTATACTGCATGTTAATTCTCACAGAGCCAGTTATTGCTGAAATTAATTATTTTTACTGCAGGATTCGTTATAAATGATAAGTTGTTATAACTAAGTTATTAGATTGAAGCTAGGCCACATATGAAAACAAAACAAAATTAATGTCATTTTACAGAATTTTTTTAACAGGAAAGACTCACAACTTTTGGAACTTTAGAGAAGCTAGTCTCTGGTTTTGAATCAAGTAGCCCTGAGTCAGAAACCTTAAATATCTCCCTTTGAGGGCAGGAGGGCACTTTATCTTCTACTTCTGTGGGCCAGTGGAGAGCAGGTAGGGCAAAGAAAAGCAAGGTGATGAACAAACTCTTTGTGCTGAGAAACGCAGCAGTAAACTGAAGGATAAACAGAGGTACCATCTCTGACCTTCTCCACTCAACTAAAGAAACTGTTTCAGACAAGAACACCGAGTTTCTGACAACTGTGCAAATACTTATAAATTGTGCACAGCACATAAGTTACACTTAGAGCTAACTTTTTCTAGACTTGTGTTAAATTCCTTGGATTCAATAAAACACAGCAAAATATGCGTGTTTTTTGTTCAGAGGTTATCTTCACTGAAAAATGGACAATAATTCAGAGTGCCCACATGGACAAATATTCTGAAAAAGATACTACACTTCCTGTCAATTTTCCTAGTCAAATAAAATCCTTCAGCTGTTAATATTGATTTTGAACAGCAGCCAGGGAGAATGCTCTCAGAACAATCTTGTTAAATTATTATTTAAACTTTCTTCCCCTCCCCTTTAGAAGCAAAATTAAAATGTCAAATACAAGTGAAAAATAATACTTTCTGGACAGCGTGCATATATTTATCCAAAGAACTTCATTTGCTACATCAGGAAGAGGTATCTAGCCATGCCAACAATGATCTGGATTGCTGAATCAGTTACATTCATGGTATTCAAAATCTAGCACACTGATTCTCAGATGTTGATCACTACTTAAAGTGCAGCACAGAACAAAATGTAATCATGTCCATTTCTCCTTTAGACTCATCGGTAAAACTGAGTCTGCTAATAAAAACCCTGAAATTACAAAGAAATCTCATTGAAAATGCTGTTACTCTAATTGATTGTCACCAAGGCCTTTATCAATTCTTACACTGTAGATTTTTTCATTTCTTCTGTCACTCATCATTGCCCTTTGTCACCTTATTTGTTCTAGCTAATTTAATTCATTGATGTTGGTTGCAAAGACTATAAAATATTCTTTGTGATTTTTGGTGAGTTTGAGTCAGCCTCATACACGATAAGTAGAGTGTAGACTGTCAGGTTGTCAAAGATTTAAGTCACTCTGGTCTTTGATGATGTTAGACGTAGATTGGAGAGAAAAGCTGCCAGAAAACTTAAAGGGAAAATTTAGTTTGGACATTTTGCTCCCTGAAATGCAAGAAATCATGTTGATAACTTCTTTGATTTCTATTAAAAAGGAATTTAAAGGGAAAGATTAAAAAAAAAATCTAACTAGTAAATTTTTTCAGATCGTTGGATACCCTCAGACTACACCAAACCAAGAAAATTTCTTTGCAAGATATATTATTATTTTAATATCTCTGTTATAACACTCACTAAACATCTGTTGTATCTATAGGAGACTTGTTACAAGCCAGAAAAATGAGGAAATGACTTAGTTTTCAAAATTTTTGTAGGTATCTTAACATAAGCTGAGAAGCATAGTCGATTTTAAGCTTGCCAATTTTCCAAGCAGACCAGGAACTTGTTTCAAGTGAGTCTTAAAGCCAATATCATTGCACTTGAACTTCAAATTGTGGAAACAAAGCCTTTGAAATGTTTATGGAGACCTCACAGTGTACAACCACAGCTCTCCTTTCCTCAGACTGCCTTTAGCACAGGAGTAAGAAGCACCACTACCACTCACCTGCTGTAGACAAAAAATTTATTCTTTAAATTTCTGAGACGAAACTGGGAGCTCAAAGAAAAACACCAGGAAGCAGAAGTTCCTCTTTTATATAAAGTGAAATTTTCTGCACCAATTCCCCAGTCAAATCATACTATCAAGTCTTTCAAAGTTGTATTGTTAGCCTCATAGAAATAATTATGTTACAGCAAGATTAATGGATCACCTATTCCAACTTATTTTATTGTAAGCTACTGATAATCAATCTTAAAAGCAGTCAGTAGAAAGAACAGCTAGGTATATATATTGGGCCATCTTTGTCTGTTATGAATAAATATTTAGATGCAGAAGTATTCAAAAGAGAAATAAGGGTAGAATATATGAAATAATACTTTCTGAAAAATAGAAGAAGATTAAACTGTTTCTTAAATGTGCCTATCTCTGCTAAGACATGAACAAATGCTTCATTCAGAGAAAAGAAAAGCAGTCTGCACCATGACAAAGCTATAGTTTTTCCATAAAACTTGAAGATATCTCCAAACTGGCTTGACTGACTGAAATGCAGTGCAGAAACAATACAAATCCAAAACTGTAGTTCCCCACATTCTGACTAGTGACAGGTAAGTTATATTTCCATAGTTACCTTGATATGAATAAACTCGACAAGTCTACATGGATCCCAGCCATGTCTCAGTCAGAGGTCAGTACCTAAGGCATAATGCATGATGTGGTCCAGGGTTGTTCCCCCAGTTTCATGGAGTTGTAACTTTGGATGGATTTCTTTTTGATTCATTTGTCTATTATTACTTTCTCTGTTCCTTTCCTCCTTTCTTCCATCCTTTCTTCCTTTCAACTCTCTGGAGAGGTTATTGGTTTCTTCAGTCATGACTACCCAAGTATACTGATCCTGAGTTTCTGACATGGACTAAGCTGAACTCTACTGCTGTGGCTATTTCCGAGAGTCTGTAGTAGTATTCTGGAAGATTGGTCACAGCACTACACTTTGTTTTGAGCACTTTTCTGAACTGATATGAAAATCAGCTTGCTCTCATGTGGTGTCAAAGGGAAGCTAGAAAATTTCCTCTCTCTCATCTTCCTGTGGTTTCACACTCATCTTCTTGGTTATGTAAATTAATCTTGGTCTATGTATAACTCAAGCTACAGTACAAAAAGAACTGCAGACTCTTACACTGCACATTATTTTTCCCTGTGTATGAGACCTGGGGCACATATTACTATCTTCTTTTCTCTTATGTTCAGAATCCCACATCTCTGGAAGAGATCATACGTTTACCACCACAAATATTTCTTCCCTCTAATCCATTTGAAATGTTTTCAGAACCATGAATTACTCATTATTTATTTACTGAAGAAAAAAACATTCACAAAAGTGACCAGCAAAAAGCAAAAAAAAACATAGCCTTCAAAGGGTTTTATGACTAGTGATTATTTATTCACATTATAACTAACTTACATTGCCTGTCTCCAGTCAGATATTCATATTAAAAAAACAGCAATAATAATCACTCTTAAGCCACTGCTGAATGAATTCCTCTCTAATGATGTATAAGTCGAACATGCCAATGGTCTTGAAAGTCTGCAATCACTTCTTCCCTGCTTATGTGTTCTGTTCTCAAGCTGGACAGATGCCAGCTATAAATCTCTTGGTTCACAAATGAAAGAGACAACTTTCAGCCTCCCTTTCTGAGGGGCCATTATTTGTGACTTATGAGTGTTTTAGCAATTGCTAGTGTTCCATAAGAGTATATGCAAGTCTCAAAGGATGCAGAAATCAGTTTAACAATGAAAGACAATGCTGAAATTGCAAAATTGATGATTTCCTTATTTCAACAAATTGGACTCTTGGTTGAAGAGCATTAGTCTGTTTAAAAATAAGCAGAACTGCAACATAACACAAACAACAGTATAAACATTGCAATTGTTTTTACTAGATTACATAAGCACTAAAAACTTAAAATTAATGAACAAATAACATCAAACATTCAATTAAAAATCAAGATGGTTCATTAACTGCAGATGAGCAGAAGAGTGGACTGTAAAATCAATGGTTATTTTTCAGAATGAGTTAATGCATATGTCATGGCGTTTGTCTTAAAACACGAAGATTTACGATACCAAAAAAAAAAAAAAGTATATTGTGATGCTATAGCATCATTTCAGATATTCAGCAATTTGTAGATCATATTTGTATCCATACTTCTCACCATGCTAGTTTGCCCACAAAGCAAAACTTTTGTCATCTACAGAATATTAAGAATAGCCTCTGAAAAAGGACTTCTAAGGAAAGCTACTGACAACAGAACAGTTTTTAGTCATAGCCTAACATTTTTTGCAGTCCAAGGCATTTATTCCACATCATTAGCTGGAGAGGAAAAAAATAATTTTATGCCTTTTTTTTTTGTGCATAAAATTGTATATTTTAAAATATCATACTAACTTTTTTCTTCTCTGTCGGGATGGAGACAGTAGAATGAGATACTGTCATGCTCAATAACATGGTTGCTGGTGTATCTTTACAGTGACCCTTGTTCATTCCACCTGTGAGTGGCCATACAGTTCCTGAATGTTGCACAGATCATTTTCCTTAAACATCTCCTTCTGAGCATCAACATCAGTTTTATTAGTAACTGCTACACTGGACAAACTCAAATAGCCCTGTCTTCAAATCCATACTTCAACAATTTAGATACAAGAATGTGGTGTGATATCACATCAAAAACCTTGCAGAAGTCATGGTAGATGACATCAGTTGCTTTTCCTTTGTCCATCAATGCCATCACTGCACTGTAGAAAGCTACTAGATTGTCTATGATCTGCCCTTGGTGACACCATGCTTGCTGCCTTGGATCACCTCTTCATCTTGCATGTGCCTTAGCATCTCTTCCAGGAGGATCTGCAGCACGAGGTAAGTCTCACCGGCCTGTATTTTCCCAGGGCTTTCCTTTCTCCCATTCTGAAAAACGGGAGTGATGTTTCCAATTTTTGCCATCACTTGTGAATCCATCTGACAGCCATAACATATCAAATATGATGGAGAGTAGCTTGGGAGTCACATCAGCCAGTTCCATCAGAATGCTTGCTGTCTGACCCCATGGACTTGTACACATTCAGCTTTATGAAATGGTCTCAGACTTTCTCTGTTCTTACAACGAGAGGGATTTTGCTCCTCCAATCCCTGCCTGGAAGTTCAGGGATGTGAGAGATGTGGGAAGCCTGACTGCCAGTGAAGAGTGAGTCAAAGACCTCATTAAGTACCTCAGCCTTCTCCTTGTCTGTTGAAGACAGTTCTCCCTTCTCATTTATCAGAGAGCGTAAACTCCCCTTTGCCTGTCTCTTCTGATCAATGTACCTGCAGAATCCCTTCTTGTTATTTTTCATATACCTCATCAAGTTCAGTTCCATCAGTGCCTTGGCTTTCCTGATCCCATCCCTGCACATCAGGGCAGGAGCCCTGTATTCATCTCAAGCAACCCATCCCTGTTTCCACTGCCTATGTGTTCTCTTCTTTTCCCTCAGTTTAACCAGCAGGTCTTTGCTCAGTCATATTGATTTCTGCCTCCTCTGCTTGATTTCTTATGTTGGGAGATGGAAAGCTCTTGTGCTTTCAGAAAGGCATCCTTAAGGAGCTGTCATTTCTGCTCTGCTCCTTTGTCCCTAAGAACAATTTCCCAGGGGATCTCATCCAGAAATTCCTTAAACAAAGCTTGCTCTCCTGAAGTTCATGGTCCTGACTTTGCTTTTCGCCAGGCTCCCCTCAGTCCTTCACGTACCACCTAGACAGATATTTTAATAGCTGAAGTCTATTCACTGCAAAATACTGCTTTTTTAAACACAAACTGACCAGATGCCACTAATTGCTGCTACATAATTAAGGTTCATGGCCTAAAAGGCATGTGGCCTTGAGCAAGGCTCCCCTATTTGGCACAGAGTTTTAGGCAAACAAGATTGCTGCTAGTTTCTCAACTGGATCTGCAAGAAGACTCCAACCATGGCGTGGGGTCCTACAAGGAAAGACCAAGTGATGCTCGTAGGGACAGCTGATGTTGAAGAAAGAGACAGAAGGGGTGAATTGCTTTAGTTGTTCTTTCCTGAAGCTAGACAGAGAAAAACACTGGCAATCTCACCAGTTGGTTGTGTCAACGTAATGGCATATACTGGAAAGCAGAAAAAAAGCACAGGGAAAAAGGAGTATATTCATGTCTCTAAAGTTGAACTACAAGTTCAGATCCACTTGGGCACAATTCTGTAGGCAGAGGCAATGAACAGCCCTTTCCACATAAGCACTGTTCTTTAAATAAGCAATTTCAATCCATGCATCAGAAATGTATTATAATTTCAAATGAAATTTTCAGCATTACTAAGAGGAAGATATGTGGTTTGCAACTGTTGTCAATGGCTTAAAATATCAGTGTTATCATCACAAGGTTTAAGATTTATTTTTTGAACAATGTTGCATGTCACTTTTACAGAAATAACCATTGCCAGAAATAGCATATTTTAACAAAGCAACTTGAAATTGTGATTTCCTACATAGGAAACTGAAGGTTTCGTCATTCAGTCCCAGTCTTCTAGTCAGCAACCAGACCAGTATCTGTCTTAGGTAATAGAATATTTATGACAGCTCCAGGAGAGATAATGGTAGTACTAGTCAGATAACATCGGAGTCATTTATCCAACATTATTTCATTCATCTTCCACTCCGTCACTACAGATAGAGTGAGGAAAAGTCTGCACTATATAAAGATTTCTAAAACAAGAAGTTGCTTACTGTATCTTCATTACATGCGCAAAAATAAATCTATTTGATTTATATTTCCAGCAATTTACCATGAGTGACATATCAAAATCTTTAAGATCCTTTTAAAATTTGACATCTCTTCTAGAAGAGAGAAGGAAAAATGCCTGGGGACTCTGAAAGTTCAAGTTCTTTTTATTAACTAAATTTTTGATTTAATATGTCTTGAATGAAAGGCGAGAGTCCAGCTGAAGACAACAAGCAATCATTTTAATGGAGAAAACAAATCTATAGCATTGAATTGGAGAAAGTGGAGTGATTCAGAACTGAATTTCAGTGTAATCTCCTCTCCTCTCCTCTCCTCTCCTCTCTTCTCTTTTTTTACACTAAGGGTGGTGAGGCACTGGAACAGGTTACCCAGCAAGGCAGTGAATACTTCATGGAGTACGTTTATAATCAGGCTGGACAAGGCTCTGAGCAACCTGGTTTGTTGTGGACACTTAACAAGTATCCATACCCTATGAATATATATATAACCAAGCCTGCAGTGGCATGCAGACAGCTAGGTAAAAGCAGTGAAGAGACAAGAGGAACATTGCATGGCATTTCACTAATTACCCTTCCTTGTCTCAAGTATTCCCTAGTGTTTACAAACTAGATACTTGATTTTGTTTTGAATTTGAGTGTTCTCCACAATGCAGAAGCCAAAGCTAATCTCTCGTCAGCAAAAAAAATGTGAAACTTTAAAAACAGTTGCAACAAGGCCAAGTGCTGAATAGTATGCCTTTCAGCGGCATCAGCTGAGGAACAACACTGAAGAACACAAAGATCAAAGCAGTTTCTCAGTCTCTCACAGCCCCACCACTTGTAATTGGACTGTGATTGGGTATGGTGAAAGGTTTTTCTCACAGCAGCAAAACCTATGGGCAAGAGTTCTTAGGTTTGAAATCTGTGCAGTTCTGACCTGTCCGGGCCAATCTTTCACTTAGGTACATGACAAAAGTTAGTCCACTCACTGAAGATTTTATCTTCAAAAGTTGTACAAAAACAAATGAATCACCAAACTTTTAGGATTTTGGTAAGTGGTTCTTTCACAGTTAGTAAAGTGAAACAATGGCTGGATAAATTCAAAAAATAAAAATTCAGGTCAGTACATGAGTTGGGGACTGTTTGATTCACCCAAAGGTTTTGCAGTCTTTAGTGACAATATGTGGATAAAAGCAGAAAAACATTTTGTCCAGATAACATCTTATTCATTTATTAATACCATCACAAGTTTGCCAACAAATCAATGCCATGAATAACTGCAAAATGGAAGGCAATTGCATATACTGACTACATCCTCACAAGAAAATATGCATCAGTGTGACATATTAACTCTCACCAATGCAAGAAGATTAATTTTCAATATTATCATGAAAAGGGGATATAGGATAAAACAAGTTTTTAAACATACTTGCAAAAGGAGCATACTCCAGATTAAAAGTTTTTGTATAGGAAATCTCAATGTTTATTATGTATTGAATATTCTCTTGTACGTTGCTGGGAGAGGTAATGTTCACAACGCAGCTATCACAGTGGCAGTAACAATTTAAATTAAATCAAGTATTCTTTAAACTAATTAGTCATTAACACAGGGAAACTTGAAAGTATCATGCTGAGGGCTTCCAAACTATGTACATAGGGATGCAGACTATGTAAAATATAATCAAATTAAGATCTACCAGTGCAACTCTTCTTGAAAGTTAGGCCTGCAAGTTACAGCTGGTCCCAAGACATATGCAAGGGCTGAATATAAAAAGTTCATCACTACTTCTAGCGTAAGATTGAATTACAATTAATAATTGTTTCCAGAGTGGTAAACATAAACCATTTAATTAGTATGTCTCTTTCCAATTACAATTTACAAAAACATTGCAGTTTACTCAGTGATTAAAAAGACTGTAGCAAATATTCTACCAAAATAAACCACTACAGCCCAGATTACAGTGAGGATTACTTTTTCTGAGTGTAAGTCTTAAAACCTGCTCCACGATAATTGGATTTCTTCTACATTTTATCAATGAATGAAAGCCTACATTTCATTTCCACACCTGAGCTGGCTGGTACAATTTGTTCACTAGGCAGATGCCACAAAGTACAGATACTTTATTGTTATCCTGAACCCTCCAAGTGTATCTCCTCCTACTGCAGGAGACTTGTTTGACTGGCTGACTTGGCTCCTATACCAATTTTATTACTTCCCTTACCTTGCTGGGGGACCTCACTCCACAGCTTGATCTGAACTATTGCTGATCTCTTTCCTAGAAGTCTGTGTGCATTTTTATACAGCGATAATGTCTTCTTTAAAAACAATATACTCCTCTTTTATTATTATTTATTTTTGACAGAACCAAGGAAAAAGAGGTAAACAGTCTACGCACATACTGCCATTTTTGGTGGACCTTACTTAGTAGACCTACTTCTGATATTTTAGGCAGTCTCCATGACAGTTATATCACAAGCAAATACATTGCAAGAAAAGCATCTCTGTTGAAAGAACTTTCTTATGCTTTACCAGGGGTTTTGTTTGTTCTTTTGCTTTGTCTTTATTCTTTCTTATGATTTAGCTTTCCCACTTTTCATCAAAAAAACAATCCTGGAGATTGCAAAAGTTATCACAGCTTGAAACCTCTGGCAAAACTGCAAAATAATTTTTTCATGTCTGCCATTTCATTTTAATAGTACATTTATCCTTCCTGTTTTTTTCTACAGAACTACTTCCCAGTCTCAGTTGCTGCATTCGTATCTGAGCTTCCTGCCAATCAGGCTAGTTCCACAATTAAAAATTAGTCTACCATAGCAATGGGTGGTAGGTTTACCACCAGTATTTTAAGCAGTACTGGATTTCTGTAATGAATTAGAGGTATATAAGATAAATTCAGTCCAGAGGTTCAAACTTGTGCATCAAACCACAGAAAGTCATTTAAAAGCCCCTCCAATATCTGTGTCAGATATTTTTCAGTCAACTTCCAAAAGGCTGATAAACCATTTTCCAAGAGAAAATTACTCTCTACATTAACCTTACTCGTTGCAGTTAGATGATAATATGCACTGTACCTGCAAGTAAATGTAAAATGTCACTTAAAATGTAAAAGATTGTTCTAGCAATAGGAAGGTCAGTAGGCTATTTTAGATTAATATGACTTTTCCTGTTTCAGCAATCAAAGACTCTAACAATTCCATCTTTTTCACATACTCTGGCTCATGAGCTCATAAGTGCCATTGATTTCTTGATAGTTCCATACTCCTGAAACATAGAATTTAAGAATGTGATCTAATCAACCTAAGTACTGAAAGAATTTCACAAAACTGCATCAGAGCCATTCTGAAAGAAACAGCAGAAACTAATTCTCTGCATTTAACCTCTGCAGTATCCATCCTGTGGAATTTTGAGCCAGTTTAAATTACTGGAATTTGGAAACACTGAAAACCTGAAAACATCTATGTCAACATCTGCAGTATCTCTCATTTTCATAGTCACAGGAACATAAGATTCTCCAGGGTCCCCTCATTCTCTAGACACACAGAACTCAGTAACAGTGCTGACAAGAGACCAAGACTGCCTGGAAAGGACAGAGGAAGAATTACCACGACTCTGGATGTTTAGGACACAAAACTACGTGTAGGGAGCAGTTACAGATCTCGAATAATTATTTGTATCTGTTTACCACCAGCTATCCCATGCTAATGAAATAAGTCTCCAAAGCAGATAATGTATCTTATCCTAACCACAGAGCTATGCTGCTGTATTCCCTTTTTTCCTTTCCAATGTCTACAAAGCAAATACTGAAATCTTCTATATTCCTAAAGTGTGATCAAAAACCAGGATAAAGAATGCTCTGTGCATCCAACACACAAGCTGCTGAGCTGTAATGTTTTTGAAATGTGATATTATGTACAATCATATCTTATCTGCATGTCTTCTCAAACATTGAAGTTGTGAATAGGGCACCTGTCTTCATTAAAACTCATTCCAATTCTCTCAGTAACTGCAATTAAATTGCAATTTGTTTAGTTTATTTAAAAGCACTTCCCCATTATTACTCTAATAACTTAATTTGCAACTGGGACATGAACATAAAAGCTACCGAATTAAATAAATAAATAAATAAATAAGCTTCAGTAAGCCCATATATTTTCTTTCACTCTTGTATCGCTTAAAGACTTGAGAGGAGTGTTGGTATGACTAGCTAATGCAAGATGCATATAGTCTTATTGGCATTTCTCTCTTGTTGGTACCTAATGAGATTAGATGAGAAATAATTAGACAAAACAGCAGTGCAAAGCCCAAGGGTAATAAAAAAACTGTTGTCATTACACCATGAATCTTTCAACTCCTCTCAATTCTATTTAAAGCTACAAAGACCAACATGCTCTGTCAGAAAGTTCCAAGCTTTTCCGCATTTGTTTCTCTTTGCATGTTCTTGGGAAAAAAAAAAATATATATATATATATATATATTTTTTTTTTAAATTAATCTCATGTGAATGCTAGCTATTTATTTTACACTGAATTCATGAGTACTACTACAGATACATATAAGTCCATTCATGCACAGGATATTTTTGGGAAACTGCAGCAGAAATTACACATAACGAATGGGAAAACAGATACAATGACATGTGATTCATACGCATGTTTTTTTACTCTTTTCAAGTAACCAGACCTGTTTTCATTTTCCCCCAGTTTACTCCCTTAGTTCTGAAAACAGTTTTAAATAATTAATAAATCCAACCCAACTTGTGGGCTGTTCACAGATGAATGCAATGCATAAGAATAAATTGAATATCTCTCCCCTTATACATTATTCATTCTGCTCTAGTAACATCTTTCTTGAATAAAGAAAAACCAACAGTCCTTCACTGTCTTAATTCAGATATGTATTACTGCAACAAAAAAGTTGCCCTTAAAGCATAGTCTAAACCAGGTGGGTTTTAATAAACTGCTGAGATAACAACTGAGAGAACCACCATTACTGGAAGAACCTGAGACAGAAATGCTAGAGGTTACAGTGGCTCAGCAGTAGCCACAGAGCTCTAAGCCCAGCCCTTATAAAAGAGGCTGTTGGTCTAAAATGGGATATGTATCTTGCAGTAAGACAAGTGCTGTGAACATTGAGAGAGTGGGAGAGATGAAGCAGGCTTAAGACATTTACATCAATATTCTCCACTGGTATGATCCATTTGGAAAAGCTGATGGAATTACAGGAGTTCACACGAGCTAAGGGACTACCTTTGTAGGCCACACTTTGTCACGTCGTTCTCCTAATGTGAATGTAGACATGGAAAAAGTCCTGCAATTCACAAAAGTGAAACTCTGAAGTTAGGAAGACTTATGACATGCTTTTAAAGAAAAAAAAAAATATGACTTGCTGACTTGTTTGTTTGTTGCCCTAAATTCTTATGGTTCAGTTATTTCTGAAGATATTTTAAAAATTCTCAGTTCTTCATATTGATTTTTTTAAAAAAATTAAGACCAGAGAGTATTTTTCATTACCACTTTCTGCCTTTTGAGAATAATTCCAGGGATGTAAGAGCTGCAAGAGAGAGAGAGAGAGAGAGAGAGAGAAAGAGAAAGTTCAGTTTCTGGGCTGTGCATTGTATGTAACAGACCTATGTTATGACCCTTACACCCTTACTAGCCACAGTTTGCTGAACACTTTCATACAATTTGTCTTCAATTATGCACACAATTTGAGCACCTAAATGAGACATGGGGTCAGTGAAGAGAAAGTCTGGGATATCTTTATTTCCTTTGTTTGAAAATTGCCTTCCTTCTCTAGCACTTCTTATCAGAGGATGACTCTTAAAGTCAGTTGGAGTTGGATTTGTTTCTACAAAAGCAGTCATAACCCTGGTATATTGAAGTCTGAGGAGTGTTAAGGTTTTATGTACCAGTGCTATCCCTGTAAAATAATACTTCAAGACTGATTATTGGCAGTGAAACCAGGATGATATCCCCAGATCTAAGAAACGATCCTCAGTTTACTTATCTGAAAGGTTCAAATCACAGACTGAAGCCACAGGATAAATGGGTCTGTGGCCACGTACAGCAGAGAAACACAGGCTATCCTGGCCGTATGGAAATCAGCCTTCACTGCTGGCTCGGAGCTTTTCATCTCAAGTCACTGAATGGTTATTTATTTTCATCACAAGAGGTTTCTCAGGAGAAATGCATGGCTGAAGTTTAGTTACAAAGAACTCTTTTATCAGTGAAAAGTGCAAGACTGTGTAAGCGAAAGAATCTGTTTTCATAAAAGAGCGAGTGAGGATGACGTCATTGACACAATACGTGAATAGAGCAGTCAGGTTTGCAGTAATACAAAGTGACAGTCAAGACAGCTCACAAGTACTTTATATATTTATTTTTGGAATAACATATAATCATGCTTTGCCAGTATTCTGGCTTGGAAAGCTAAGTTATTCATTAAATATATATATTCTGCAAACAACATAAAATTGGCAATGATATTTTAGCTAGTTGAAGAAGCACAAAAATGTCATCTGGCTGTCCCTCTTTTTAGTAAGAGACTGCTTTCCTGCTTTCATAATAATGACGCTTAACATTCATCAGTGAATTAAATCTCCTGTCCTACTTAATGATTACAGACCTATAACTATTCTTATGATGTACACAGTGTTTGATGTTATCTTTGAAGTATAAGATAATCTCATACTCAAATTCATCTAGACTTAGAAATCATGGTTAGAGTTGACACTGCAGAACTCTTAGAAGCTTTGTTCATACTGCGCCTTTCCAGGACTTGACCTGGTGAGACAGCCCTGCTGCCCAGCTCAGCATACTGATATCTTCCCCTTTTTCCTAGGAGATATTTCAAACTCACCACAATGTACGTTTTGGTGGCAGCCCAGAACCTGAGCTCTGATCTGTTACAGTGAAGAGCAGTAGTAGATTCTAAGCTCCTTTTCCAGTCTTTAGATTATTTCTGGGATTCTTCAATCAGAAGCTGCTGTCACCTGAGTTAAAGGGCAATCCTCAGCTCCTGCCTACCCCACTCTCAGACCTACAGCACTTCGTGAGACAGGCTGACCTGCTTCTTTGTTACTATCCAAGGTTTCAGAAGCCTCCACCAGGTACTGCCAAAATATTTAGGCTTTGGAACTGAAATTGAGAAGAAACTCCATGTATGAATCACCATGAAAAACTTGCCCAATTTCCCTGAGCACAGGATGAGCATAGAAATTTAAGGAATTCTTTTAATGCAAGTGAATTGTCATATGGACTTCACTTTGGGGTGAGGGGTGCTATCTTATTTTCTCCTTGCAAATCCTTAACAGTGTCACTTTGATTGACTTGTGAGCAAATGTAACCAGCTACAAAACTCAGTTACTCAGGCCTTCACTATACCTACTGTTCTTCATGGTACCTTTACTGTTGTCTAAAAAACAAGGATGAATGAGGGATAATCACTGCCTAACTCCATAGCAGCAAACAGTCAGAGCAAGGACTGTTTGGCCCAATGAACTTGCCATTTAGCCCCTCTAAAATGTCACTAAACTTGGGCTTAGAATCCCATTTCTAATTTTAAGAAATACAGCTTGTGAGTGGGAGGCAGAAGAACCAGACACAAACAAGAGGAAGAACACATGCGGCAGCATGTTATGCTGGTAATAGAAGAACGAAAATGGATTGAGAAGCTGCGTTGGTTTAACTCGTGCCTATAAGAAATACTATTTCCATTTTTTGTCTGACCCTCCTACCGAAACCAGTTTTGGGTATCAATTTTTCTCACAAATTTGAGCATGCCATTCTTTTGCTCAGAGATGGACAAGATATTTATCATAACACCTGAGTTCTCTGAGAAGATAGAAAAGGAATAAGGTCTAAAATTGAGGACAGCTAAATACTCAATTACAACTGCACTGAATCAAAGATTTAGACATGGTAGACACAGTTCTGCTTTAGGCTGACATGATTTTCCCACCCTTTTCACTAGTAGATCTCCACTCAGCATAGTTTGGGTAATGCATAAAGTGGGTGGGATTGCATTCTGCCTGATTTTCTGAGTCTGGTACCAGTTGCAGCCTTCTCTGTATAACACAGTCCAAGCCACTGGTGACATACCCCAGCAACTATGACAGTTTCTGCACTGGAAGCAAGATAGCATCATTAACATGCCATCATTATCAATTTAATAAGCAGAGATTTAGAGACACTGGCCTACACACAAACCCAAAATGTAATTTTTTTGCTACTAGCACCCAAAACATTACAACTCTACTGTGCAGTGATAGACCTTGTGATAGACTAAGTCCTTGAAGTCAACTTAGGGCCATTACAGAGACTCTACTTTCCCCGCATCACTGATAAATTCTTCACCTTAACCTTAACAACTGGAATAATGAAAAAATAACAGATATTTTAATGTTATTGCTGGTTTGTTTGTTTGCTTGTTTTTAATATTCTTTCTTTTTTATTTCAGCACTGCAATAAAATTTGGAAATTTTTACTGGAGTTCCTGGCTAATCTCAATAAATTAAGTGCCTACATACAAATGGTTGGATGCACATGTACACATGCACATAACCTTGGTAGAGTGCCAAAGTACTAGACTACAGCTAAGAAAAACAGATCAGTCACATAAATAATAGCTAAGGCTACAGTTCTGCCAGCTACCAGGAGACACAGTTCCTGGCCCTTTGGTTGGGATGTACCAGATGCAGCATTATAAGTTTCCAGACCTACATTAAGAACTCTTAGCCTTTTACACATATTTCCTAGAAACTTACATGCACAGGAAGTTGTTGCTGCTTCTTTATACAGTAGTCATCAGCTGGATATCTAGGATGGAAGAGATGGGAACTTCACAGACTCTGTTAAGGGCACTGGAAGAGGCAGCTCGGTACAGCCCTGTAGAGATAAGAATTAAAGCCTCCTCCAGCATGTTCTGCTCCCTTGAAACCCCCTTCCCTACTGCCATCCTTGCTGTGCTCAGCTTGCCAGGCAGCCCACCTCCTCCTCACACCTTCCTACTCAGGCATGCTCCCAAGAACCACTCCTGGTGATGGGGTGGTGGGAATGGTCATTCTGGCAACACAACCTCAACTATTCCAGCCCGTACTCCTCCCTTTCCTTGTTCCCTTTCTGTTTTTGCTTTCCTGACTAAAAGCAATTAATATTACTGTAATCAACTTGGATGTCTTTGGCTGTCCAAATCAACAAGAGATATCCTATAGATAACTGGTCAGAGTACATATATCATTTTCCTAGCTTTAATGTTTTTTCTTTTCTTCTTTTTTTCCTGTACAAAAGAGGCAGACTTATACAAAGTCCTAAAAGTGAGCTGAAAATATTTCTCTGTGTTCTGACCTACCAAATGCTATCAATATGGTCTGGTTATAGTCACATAGAAGGAGAAGGCCAGTGACAGATGTCAAGAAACAAAATGCATTGTACAATCTCAGTGAAAATGACCATTTGGGCTGGGCAGTATGTTTGAAAACAGATAGTCTGCTTGTTTGATGCCACACCTAACTGGGAAAAAAAGAAAAAAAAGAAAAAAAAAAAGAAAAAAATAGGAAAGTTCTCCCCATTATTCTCATCAGTAAAATGCTAACATTTTATGAATTTATTGTTCTCAATAGAGTTCAAAAGCCACACAGGCAATAATCTAAGATGAAATTTAATAATGATGGTACCACCCAGATCAGAAACTATTCATCACTAGTCCCACCTGCAGTGTAGTGAAGAGATGGCATAATGCATTCTTTGGATGTCTAAGCACCATCCCACTCTCCACTCATCCATGAAGCCTGCTGAGATGAGTCCACCATTTGCTTATAAATCATTTTTACCAGATAAAGAAACGACATTCCAAAACTGTGGAATCTATTTAAGACAACAGCATTTTACAGAAGTTGCAAACATGCATGCTAGGCATGATGGATGTGTTTCTGTGCATAACACATGAAGATCCTCTGGTTCTGGCCCTGCACAAACAAGTGATGAGTTCCTTCTAAATCAAGCAGCATTTTTTTATATTATCATATTCATTGCAGCATTTGCCTTAGGCTCATAAAATGAGGTTATAACTAAAATATATGACAGCAAGGCCTACAGAATTTCTTAGCCCAGCCTAAAGCTAAGACAGCTTCATCAAACACCAGAAGTCAGTGCACAAAGCACCAGGAGCAGAGATTAATCAATCAAATATACAGGAGCACTAGCAGCATAGTGATTATCATAACTTAATCTAAGAAGACAAATGAAAACCATATTTCTGCACTAGTAGTGCAACAGTTTCTGTATGACTATTAGAACTGATGCAACTAAAGAGGAAAATACATTTTTGTGGCCTGGCACCTCCACCTTCTGGAAGACTTTGACTTGCCCTAGGTCTGCTGAATTCTATCTGAGTTGTTTGGTATAATTTCTTTAGTCTTGTGAATACTCGAAGGGATGAGAAGTTTTAAGAGTTTAAAAAAAAAAAAAAAAAAAAAAAATTGAAAGTTTTATTTGAGTAAGTCAGAATTACCAGTCAGCAAAACAAAAACAAAAATTTCTTATTTCTATGTGATCGCATCCAGTATCTATTCTTATACTTCCCTGGATCTTTCTTAAGGCAGAAACACAAACTAGGTAAGACATCATGTCCTTTTTTCTATTAAATTGTTCTGATATAACCTCATTCTCATAGGGCCTTGAACTCAATCCAGAGAAAAAAGTTATATATCACTGTACAACATGTATCTCTACTGAATATTGAAAAGAAAAATTGACACATGAAAAAGAATAAATAATTGTGTTTCCTCATGCTTTTTTCTAAACATTTTCAAAGGTCTTCCTTGCAGATCTGAGAGGCAGTAGGCTCCGTGTTGAAAATGTTCTCATGTGGCTAACTCAGGTCAAAATGACTTTGATTAAGTCTTAATATGTGACTGAATTCAGTCTGCAGAAGTTGATTTTTTTTCTTTTTTCTTTTTTGGTTAGCTGATAATTATTTATCAATTGCTATGGAGTAAAGTTCTATTGAGGTGCAAGCAAATTATCCACTTCTCTAGCTCACACTGTATCTGTGACTAATAAAAATCAATAAAGAATTCTACAAAAGATGATGAATTAGGATATGAATAGACCCTCATGAGATTTCAGCTAGAATTTGCCACAATAAACATAAACATTACTTTTCTGCATCTGCTTCACTAAAGCAATTTTTCAGATACAGTAAATATTTCTACACAGAAATTTAATGAGGAAAATACACAGTTTGAGAAAAATAATAATGTAACAGTACATTCAAGCTTTTTCTTTCTTGGTGAAGAAAGATCATCATCATCTATTGTAGATCTCAGATATTTTGCAATTTTAACAATGAAAGCATAACTTGAGGACCTTGGTTTCTCAATGTACAGGGAATCTTTTATTGTTGTGCATAGCCATTTCTCCAAAGACAAAAAAAATCAAAAGTAAGAAAACTTACACACATTTGTTTTTTAAAGACAGAACATTCTTTAAACCACTGAGTGATACCAGTTCTACTTGGAAGAATTTTTGATGTATGATCTCAGGAAATACTGCATAAGCAGTGTGATTCTGCAGAACTAAATGTAGGAACTTCAAAATATAATTTTTAAAAAGAATAACCAATGATATTATTATTACTAGAAATGAGGAATTGTTTTAAAAAAAATAAAACTTATTTTCATTTCTTTGGCAAAGAATATCTTCTTCTGCGGGGAAATAAGTTTTTAATTAAAAACTATGAATGACCACAGGCAAGCAGCCAAGTCTGCACATTTACTACATGTTGTTTACCAGTACTGGTGAAGCCTACCTATCTATAGGACACCACTGAGGCAACAAGTTTGCTTAAAGAAAAACAACCTTCTTCTAAATTAGAATAAACACATCATAAAATTTAATTCTTCTTCTATGCCTTGAAGTGTGTACATGTATGCTGAATCTTTACAGAGCTTACAATAAGTTTTGAAAAGAGAACCTTGAAAAAATCATCTAGCAACAAAATCATCGAAAAACAGATGCAACTGAAAGACAGTCTTTTCAAAAGCAATAATTAAAAAGCCTTCCTTTTTATTATTGTAGTCTTCATCAGCTCCAATAAAACACTGTCATTGTACTAAATTTAACCAGCTCTCCTAAATTCTTGCTAGTTTGGGGTAAAGCATAATTAAGAGCTTTGCAGAGGTAAATAGAGAGGCATTCTGAGCAGCTAATGTGATACAATTTTCATAATCACGAAGGTGAACCCTGGTGATCTGCAGTCTTTCAGTTGAAGGCAATGTTTACTGAATCTTGTAGGTATGGTCTTATAGAGGAAGTATTTGGGTAGCAAGCAGTAGCTGTGACACTGTAAATACACGGTATTGCATACATTTACCCTGAACGTGGAGAGTGTCATCAGGTACAGGAAGGAAACATGAAGACAAAATCTACACCATGGAGGGTAAATTACATGCTGAGGTAATATAACATTGGTAATATAACAGTGACTTATTCACATATATTTTTAAGAAACACAATGAAACACAATGCTTCAGGTCATCATTTCCTTTAGTTTTCACTGCAACAGACACATGCCTAGAAATAGTTAAAGATGGGTTAGTGGGCATGGTGGTGATGGGTTGATGGTTGGACTAGATGATCCTAGTGGTCTTTTCCAACCTTAATGATTCTATGATTCGATGATTGCATGCAGAACAGAAGCATTTCAACCATTAGAAAAACTTCATTTTGAGAGGACAAAAAGGAATAAAAGTTATATACAGTAACAATGTCTGTGCATATGTTGCACGCATGCACACACAGACATACACACTCAGCAACTACAAACACGTCAATTAGCACTTGCAAATCACATGAAACAAATCTGTATCCCAAATTGTTCTACTCACATACAAAATTAACAAACATCCACTGTTTCCTCTGTTTATATATATTCTTCTCCTGTAACAACCAGATTTACTTATTTATTTACTGCAAAAACACATGGCTATTTCAGCTTTTTGATAGCAGGTTCAGTGGTGTGAAAAGTAATAGGTATTTTAGTCAGGCACTTAATAGTTTGTTTCTAGTATCAGCTGTTAGAAATCCCCCCTTTGCCTATTGTAATTTTAATTACTGTTAACTATGCTATTAATTATATGAAAAATAAGTCCCAAGTATTTTATCCAACCCTTTTCTTAATCGTTTTGCAATCCATTCCCCAGAGGGCATTATTAACGTGTATTTCCTGACAGTTGAATCCTATAGATGTAAGAAATGCTTCCCGTGTAATTCCAGTGAAACCATTGCAGTGTGCCCTGGTTTCAGCTGGGATAGTGTTAACTTTCTTCCTAGTAGCTGGTATTGTGCTGTTTTGGATTTAGGATGAGAACAATGCTGATAGAGCACCAATATTTTAGTTGTTGCAGAACAGAGCTGCATATACCCAAGGGTGTTTCAACTTCTTATACTCTCCCACCACCAATGAGCTGGGAAAGCACAAGGAGCTGGGAGGGGACACGACCAGGATAGCTAACCCAGACTGATCAAAGGGGTGCCTCCTACAACATGATGTTGTGCTGAACAATAAAACTGGGGAAGTTGCCTGGGTGTGGGGGGCAATTTCTGCTTGGGGGCTGAAAGAGCATCAGTCAGGAGGTGAGAAGCAATCACACTGTGCACCACTCGTATATTATCTTAACACTTATTATTATTTTCCCTTCATTTTCTGGCCAGTTAAACTGTTTTAATCTCAGTTCATGAGTTCTAACTTCTTTTCCAGTTCTCTCTCTCATCTCACTGATATGCGAGGGGATCACAGGAACAGCTGCATGGTGCTTAGCTGCTGCCAAGTTTAAACAAATGCAATGACATATCAAAGTACTTTACAGAACCCTAACTTCAGTTCTCCTTGATTTGGATAAACCTCAATAAGTAGATAACTTTGAGTCTTAGGCCACATCGAGTCCTGAATGCTCCAAATGAGATTTATGTTTTGACTGAATGATTGGATGTAGACCCATCTTCCAGGGTAGAGTTCAAACTGGAGTTACAGATATTGAGCAATGAGGTCTCCTTCACTTTACACTCCTAAATTAATTCAAATCCATAAACAAAATGAATAGCATCATCTGGCATATTAGTTTTGCTTTGCTGCAACAGAACAGAGAAGGCTTCAGCACCTACATGAAAACCTGAATGAAGCAAGTTACCCTCATTTTTATGTAAGATAAAAAGCTGGCCTCCTTTTACTCTGTGCACATTGACATGACCATCTTTGATTAATTCTTAGCCACAAGATCAATTATCTGGATTGATACTGTGAAGAATTTCAAGCACAGTTCTTCCAGCAAGTAACGTAAGGCAGGAGTGAATGGCAAAGTGATATTAAAGGACACTGTAAGGGCAGACATAGGTCATGAAATTGAGTTCCTATACTTTATGAGGGACACAGCTTCAGCCTGAAGCCTGCTTTTCATTTAATCTCTGAATTTGAGACTTTCTGGTATAGCTACCAAATTTATTTGTTTTCCTCCTTCCAGATAAACTAAGATTAAAGCAGATGAACAAAATATTAAAGAACAAACTGCTGGAGGGTACAGCACTGAGCACTTATTGTCTAAAGAAAAAACGAGAGATCTGAGCTTATCAAGCCTACTCTGCTGACATTTTGCACAAGCACAGACTTCCAGAAAGGTCAAGGTGCCACATCTCCCACATAGGTGGGATATGACAGGCTGCAGAAGGCAAGGGAAAGGGCAGACATGAATGCTATTCTATCCACCACCACAGCAGGAGCTATTTTCTGCTACTTCCCAAGGATCTCATTTTCATATATATCTTTATACTTTCTGTTCAATAAGCAGCTTCCTATTGCTACTACACACATATTGAGGGAGTCTGGGAAACTGGCAGCTTTAATTACTAATGTTTTTCACTTTCACAATAGTATTTTTTTTCCTTTGTTCTTTTTCCTTAAAACTACACATGGCAGTATTATTAGACTGGGGGGAAGGAGTCAAAGCATTCTACGTAAGAACACCTAATACCGTTCAAGATTTATGTGGAGCTTTAGTAACAGCAGCAAAATGAAATGAAGGATCCGGTCTGTGTGCACAGCAGCCAGCAGCCTCTGCCCCTGGCAGCCAGTGAGGATAGAGCACTGCTTCTTCCCAGTGCTCACTAGGGACTGCAGACAGCACTTTCCATTCCTGCTGCTTTCTATGTCTCCCAAAGGGAACTATGCAGAGACGGGCTGCTGATGCGTCGCCTGGCTCAGCCCTCACAAAGCAGTGCCCCAAGGGCTCTCTTTACAAAGCCAGTGGTGGGGAAGTCCTCACTCAGCCCGCAGTCAGAGGAGGGTTATACAATTGTCACTGCAAAGCTGCTGTTCTCTTTGTGAGCCACAGTGTTAACTTTCGTTTTACTCCTGATTCCCGACATGGGCAGAAATCACAAAGTCCAGCAAGACTGCTACTCATGTGAGCTGTAGAATATATATCTACCTCAGAAGTGCTCTGGAGGGAAAAAAAAAAAAAAAAAAAGAAAAAAAAAAAAGCAACTAATAACAAGTTTGCCTAAAACACAAATCATTTCCAATCATGCACTGGTATCAGGCACTAGCAGCACCACTGCAAAAGTGTACTGTGTGATTGCCTGCTTCACAGGAGCTGGCACAGGCACCACCTCAAGTGGGGATCACTTCAATACCCAATAGCAGCTTTGCCATCACCATGCATTATCATTACTGGAGCCAAAGAGTTAGCCACCATAATGTGCAGCTGTGGATAAGACACATCTGCATGCCTACTTGTGCGACTTCCAATTGGGAACCTGTTTTAGAAGGAGGTTGGACTTGATGATCTCCAGAGGTCTCTTCCAATCTCTACAGTTCTGTGATTGTGTGATAATCTCCTCCAGGTCCTGAGGAAGCCTGTGGAGCCTGGACAGCGCTCTGCCCAGATGTACAGAAAGTCTGTGAAGCCCCATGAGGTCCTAAAAATCCACATCACTTTTGAGAAAGCAGATTTTGACTTGGATGGCATTAAAACTGTGACTCTTGTTTCAAATAAGTGATCAAATATGACTAAATATTCACATGTTAACACCTACATTAGAAATGAAAAGATTTTTAAAGTGTCACTAGGAATTTTTAATGCTTAAGGAGAAAACTATACTGTGTAGACTTTCTGTTTTGATATTTTCTGCTATGGTTAACATGAGAAGGACAGCGTGTTTTTGATGAATGTTCTCCAAAGGATTACCTCCCTGTAAGAGTCCTTTTGTGAAAGAGCTCAAATTGTGGGTGTGAATGAAAATGAAGGCTCTCAGCTAGCACTTGTAGTCTGTTATGCAATATTTCTTGACACTAATTTACCCTATTTGCAAAGTCGCTGTGTTTGGTGCCTTACGCAGCCTATACTTTGTTCCTCGGCTCATTTGAGAACATCCACTGCACATAACAATTAATGTCATTTCATTATGATTATTACAAATGGCCTAAAATCTAGTTTGCAGCAGGAAGCAAAGTAACTTCAGGGAGAAAAAACAGAGATGGGAGACAGGAAGAATCAACCTGGTAGTATTTTTTAAGCCAATCAAAGCTGCTCCTGCGTGTAGCAGCTCTAGCACCTGTTCTTTTCCCTAAAAGGCATCTTTTAAAGGCAGTATTAAATCAAACCACTAGAAGACAGCATTAATAAGGCTTCCAAAGTAAACCCTATCACCTTTCTATACAGGAGGCCTTACACCTTTTATATTGCATCTCCAAGGGTAGATTTTGATGGCTAATTATTCATACAGTTACCACTGAGTTACTAGAATTGCAGGTATCACTAGCCTGAATCTGGCCCTAAGGTTTTCCTCTGTATTTTCCCTCACAGATGATGCAGAACAGAAGAGTGGGGTGTTAATTACTGCAATCTGTTGATAGTTTATTTTAAGGAACAGTTACATTACAATTCAAGATCTTTACTTATGTTACAATTTTAATTACACCAGTTAGAATTCACTACACTTGTAGAAGTTGCCTCCTACCCTTAGTTTGTATAGTTTTATTTGTGATCTTAGAGTAAAATCAATAAAGCATAGAAGTAACCTTCCCCTCAGCTTTCTCTCATACAGGTATTAACTGAAGGTTAAGTCTTGTAAAGAATTTTCTTTACGTAGTATCCTTACAGGTTACCTGTTACCACAGTGGCTGACTATGAATATTTTTAACATTCTTAATCATTTTTGAAGGAAATAGCCCTAACTTACCTTATTACTCTATTATTAGAGATAACAAAATGTCTGCACATGGTAACAATAGACACTCCTAGCTCACACCATGGACTGTGTTGCAGAGAACTGCTAGCCGGAGCATCCAGTACTTATGTTTGAAATGGAAAGTGGCTGATAGCTAATGGAGCTGCATCTCACTTGCCTGATATACTACTGACCAGATTCAGTTCTTTTGTACAAAGTTCTCTCACTCAGCTTGAACTGAATAGGAGTTAGGCACTGTCTCTTTAGTTCCTGCTTCTTTTGCATATGCTTTTAGCATCAGTGGTATATGATTTTAAGCATGATTTTAAGCACTGTATAGATTGAGTTCCTAAATCTTTAAATTGGAGGTGTGGGAGTACAACAGCCAAGAGCCACAGGAGCTGTGAAGGCAGTGTGGCTGTGCAAGCTGACAGAACTTCAGCCCTGCAGAGTAATGTCCTAATCCAGACCATCACATCTGGGCTTAACATGCAATGATGCTTCACATCGCAGGAACATGATGCTGGCTTCCTATACTCTTGTTGGAATTTGTTGCTCCTCCCCATTGCTTCCTCCATTTCTCTCCTCTCTTCACTCTTGTCTGCTTCTACGTTTTTACCATGCGCAACTTCTGTGCCAAATGTATTTCTCAGCTCAAAGAATATATCCTCTTCTCTACATGTTCTTCATATTACTTTCTCCATTCTACCTTTTACTCCTGTGGATTTTCACTTCTTCAGTTCTGGCTTTTTTACACAAGAAACAATTTCCCTGAGCCTCTCCGACATAATCAGGCCAATTTGTTGGCCTCCAGCACAGGAATATTTGCAGTGAAAGCATGCATAAACATGACCTAGTGATGCAAAAAAATGATCTCAAAAGAACTTTGAGCAGCTTTTGGAACCTGGTTCTAGAGTGAAACTTAGAACCCATACAAGCTGATCAGAAATCACACACCTTTGCATATCTGAACTGTCCGTTTTCTCCTCAGGCGCATGTTCAATGTTGCTTCTGTTTCTGCAACCCCCCAGGCTAACAAGAGTGAGAGTAGTGCATGTTCTTTTCAAAGCCTTGCTAAAACAATGTCAAGTGTCTTAAAAGTTAGGCTTTTGAGTGCAATATATGTAATCAACAATGCTGTCTTCGTGTCAAAGTTTTATTTTTTCCCCCTCTGACTCACAAAATAAAATCATCCTTGCAAATTTAAAAGGAAAGCTTATAAAGCAATGCTTTTAGCAGAGATCTAGGTGGAGTAAACTGTTAATGAGTTAAGCATATCCAGGATTCATGGTTCCCAGTGTCTGTCCAAAGCTAAAAGCTCCGTACCTCCACAAAATATTTCATGTCTGTTGTCTGTTTTGCTTTTTGGAAAATATTGCTACTGGGTGGATGGTTGGATTAGATGATCTTAGAGGTCTTTTCCAACCCTAATGATTTTATGGTTCTATGTTCAGCTCAGGGTGGGAGTCCCTTGAAGAACATTATCCAGTGAGTAAAAAGACCTGTATGGATAAGTTAGCCCAAGAAAATCCAACTAAGCCCTTGTTAGGTTTTTATGAAAGTGGTACAACTATACTGATGGAAAAGTACCCATAGACTCTGCCCACGTAAATGCATTCAGCTGACACAGACCTGATCACATGGGTAAAGCAGAAACAGGTTTCTACCATAAACAGTATCTTTATATTGACAGAGTGATGCTTATAAAGCTATAATACTATTCAAGTCATGTGTACTGGGCTATAAAATACACAGGGGGGGAAAAAAAAAAAAAAAAAACAACCATATCTTTACTGCAAATATTTTACTATGTAAGGTCCTACAGTCTAATTTATTCACACACACTAAAACTTAACTTTTATGAAGAGTGTGGGAATTATTTTTGCTAACAGGGTGAACCAGTCCCAGGTAATACAGCAAAAGCACACAGTGCTAATGTTAGCAGATCTTTGTGCTCACACCTATGATTTCATGTTTTAAGGACTTTGCCTTGCGTGAAAATAGGGCATTCAGAAGTAGCCACCATTCATTTAGCAGCTGTTTCTGGTACTTGAGAGCATCATGTCACAGCTATAGAGAACTGAGGAGTTTTTGCAAAGGAGGTAACAGTGTTTTTGTGTACAAAATGTTGGAGACAACACAGCACCTCATCCCGTCACACTACATTCAACAAGCAGAGGAGCAGCAAGATCAAACAGAGCGTCTGATTTAATTTCCCCATTCCTTTTCTCTCTATCCCAGCTACATTGAGGTTCCTAAGACATCTGTGAGTTGTGAATCAACGTAGATAATCTTGTCCTTCGCATGGACAGACATGTTCTCAGTAACAGAATAGGGAATCAGTGCAAATGAGTCAATTGATCCCTTTCACAGTTCAGCCACAAAACTATTTAGTGTAAGATTTATGTGATGTTGAGAGAAACAGTTGTAGACTGAAGTGTGATATAATTGGGAAAGTTGTAAGTGTTTGGTGGAAAATGAAAGAGTAGTGTTGCTCTCAACAAAGAGTAAAAAGGCACTGATGGAGTAATAATGCTTTTATTGTCTGCATAGTTCCAATGACCTAACAATTTAGCCATAAATGGTTTTTAAGCTCTAGTAGTTTGCAGTAAAAAGAAATCATTACATCAATGGGCCATATCATCATCACAAACAGAGCTCTTATTTCTCTCTTTTTAACTGACCGCAAACTTCTCACACAGTGCAGCAAGTAATCTGTAACGCTAAAGATGTTGCATACAGTGAGCCCAAATGCAATGTAAGAAGAGGCAATGGGCACAAAAGGAACCATTGTCCAAGTAAACCAGCTTGTGCTGTCCACAGCAAGAAGTTACATACTGGCAAAAAGTTATCATGCATATAGGTCGCTCTGAAAGTAATGCCTCCAGTTAATTTCCATGAAAATGATACAAAGAGTGCATCAACATTATTTGGTAAATGAAATTCTAGTCTACAAAATGCTATTTATCAATATAGTCACCACCATTAACTCTGCATTTCCACCAGCAATGAACAGAAGCCTGCATGCTGCACTCGCAAAAATCTGCACCAGCAGATTTGACCCCTGTGTCACTGTCATCACTGCTGAAATGCACCACCCACAACCTCTCTATGCTTCCATGCAATGCTTGGTTCTCCATAATTATTCAGCAAGCATTGATGAATGTAGGTAGGTGCTATTTTTTCCACGTGGAGAAATTCAGTTATACACCTTTGCTTCATAGGCACTTCCATGTGAGACTCTATTCTGTCAAACTACCCCTCTGCTGCCATCTGCCAACAACAAAAAAATTTAATGAGCTATTGGTGGGAAGGTTCAATCTCTACTGCCATACCACCAACATCTGCCTCTGACATTATGGGCCAACATCATAAAACAGGAGGCACTGCTTTCAAAACAGCCCTCATTAAAAGCAAATTAAATGCTAGTGTAATGTGTAATGATTTATCCATGCAGACAGAATTTGACTTGTCTTTTCATTTAGCTCTATTTAAAGAAGGATAAATATAGACATATTTTGTTTTCTTGAGAATTTTATATAAAACTATATCCACTACAGTACAAAGGCATACAGCTACTGCTTCTCTCCATTCATCCTCTTTGCAGACCAGATCCTACAATTCCTCTGTTCGGATCAAATTTAAGACCTGTACAACTTGGGGCATGCAACTGCACTCTTACCCTCGTCACATGGGCACTGGCCAGTCACCTGCCCACAGCCATCAGCATTCATCATTCACTCTATGCTCTTTCCCACCTTCCACATTTGATGTAGATGCTAGGCATCTTCTGGCTTAGTGCACTGAAAAATCAATTCCCCTTCTTTATGAAGCATTAGAAAACAGATTCAGGCTGGAACAGGCTGCCGTTAGAGTCTGTGGAGTTTCTTTCTCTAGAGATACTGAAAATCTGCCTGGATACTTTCCTGTGCAACCTGATGTAGGGAACTTGCTTTAGCGGGCAGTTGGAATAGATGATCCTTGGGGGTCCCTTGCAAATCTTACAGTTCTATGATTCTGGGTTATCTGACAGTCCAAGTAGAACAGAGTCCAGTAAAGGAATGTCTCAGATGGTCATTTCTGCACAGCCCTTTTAAAAGCCTTCATGCAAACTGGAGGAGTCTTGGCATCCCTGTACCTAGACCAACAAGAATTTAATTCAGCAACTCTGGTGCTTTCACCCAAATTTTACTGGCAATTTTGTGCACTTCTATACTGAACTTAGCTGTCTTTAAAGTTTACGGATCTATTGGTCACAGCTGGTAAGAAATTGATTTTGTTAGCTTTGCAGGTTTTGACATAGGACATTTTCAGACCTTTGGTGTCTCTGTATTCATTATATGCAAATATATATATTGATTATTTGCATGTGGAGACAGATAAAAGCTAATAAGATAACTGGCCTAAGTAATCACATAAAATATCACAAAAGCATTGTTTTTATTCTGTGCAAGAGAAGCTTTAGCTTTGTTTTTGATAGTTCTGAAATTTCTTGGTTGCCCAGCAGCTGACAGAGAGCTAAATATTTTATTTTGGCTGCCAGGGACATGATAAAAAGGATGCCAGATCTCTCTGAAAACCAATCTTACCTATCTTTAAATCACTTTTTTCTTATCCTCACACTTTATAGTGTACAAACACATTTGTAAGCTGTATTCATAGGCAGTTTTATATTATACTCCATATACTTTGAATAGTTAATATAACCATAATGATTTAACATTACATGTTATCAGTTGATATTAAACATGAGTTCTGCAAACATTCTGGGTAGCAGCTTGACGGCATTGTCATGAAACAAAGAATGTTGATTCAAAGTCAGGCCCGCTGCCTAGTTTACGGGCATATAGCAAACTGAAACATGTTAACATGAAACTGAAGCTTGTTTAAGACAAAATCTATAACCCTCCGTACAATGAAGCAAACTGCTAAGTACAGTTCTGTTTTACATCACAAAGTCTGCTAGGTTTCCCCTAAAGAAAAAATAGTTTGTCTTTACATAGCCATACTGTAGGGGAAGAGGTACAGACACCAACATCACATTGGGTAACAACAGATAACAAATCAGTTCACATTATTGAAAATTATTTCAATCTTCTCAGATTGAAAGGCAGCTTGCATACCACCAAAATCAGTATTTCTTTTGTTTTACTCTTCAGAAGTCCCTGAACTCTCACTGGCTGCACTCAAAGATAATACTTGGAACAAAATATATCACAGGAAACACCTCTATTCCTGAAGCACTTTGACCTTGTTTTGTATACATCTTTTCTCTTGACTTTTCTGACCAACATTATTGTTTCCCAGATACTCTATTAAAAAAAAAAAAAAAAAAAAATCATTTGAAATATAGCATTTTCCTATCAATAATTTGAAAGCTCAATTCTTCTGTGGGAAGAAAAAAAAAAAAACAAAGCAAAACAAAAAATGGAGCGTGGGAGCTAAGTTTCAATAGCTTTTAGCAAGCCGTGTACCAGATATAGAACCAGTGAAACTGAGCCGCCTTTATAGACTCATCATCACTTAAAGTTTACAAAGTCCATAAAAATAGAAAAATTACATCATATTCTGCTGCATCATTCCCTTGTTGTTATCTGCATTTTCACATTCACATGTCAGTGAAAAATGGCATATGGACTATGAAAACATACTTGTCTTATTCACCATGAATCTTGTCAGGTTAAATATGCACCTATCTCTGCTAGTGTAAGTGAATTAAGCATTGTAATTAGTAATAGCAAGTAAAAGAAACCTGACAGAAGTGATTTTTATCTCAATAACAGCCTTCCAGTATGCATCTGTAATATAATTGTCAGTACACATATACCTGGGAGAGTTTCTCATTGTATTGTCCATTTTCCAGTGTCCTTTGAAGCACTGCAAATTCCTCATCCACCTCCATGCAAGCCAACGAGTTCCCACATGAAACTTATGATTTAGGGGGAAGTTTCAATGCTGCTATCCAGAACAGCAATATTTCTCTTTATTTGCTAAACAAACATTCTGTTCCTGGGTTGGCAAATTCCACTGTCTCCTGAACACAAACTAAGATTTAACACCTGAATTACCCACCGCCCTTGCTTGGAGTATCGAGAGAGATCATTTTCTCACCACTTATAATTCATTTACAGCACTCTATTCCCCAGGACAATCAAATGCTCCCTTAAGCCAGTGCTGATGCCCTGCTATGCATGCCAGTCTCCAGCCCATTTGGTCCCAGCCCAGCCTGGGCACAGGGCTAAGATGCAAAGGGGAATGGGCTGCCTGCTGGAGCACTCCCCAAGGAATATTTTCCGCAAGGGAGGATGCTTGGTTTCCTTAGGTTTCTGCAGACAATAAAATTCCTGTCTCATGGGGTGCACATGGGGTTTTAGCATCATCACGAGTTTAAAGCTGTTAATGGATTTTTCCACACATATTTTTATTTCCAGAATGATATAACAACTGGCAGTACAAGGTTAATATATCGAAAGAAGCTATACCTATATAACTTGTGCAAATGTGTAATAACTTCGCCATAGTGACAGCCTTGCTCATGTCTGCTAGGGTTTTAATAAAAGGCATAGCTTAGTGAAGTTTGTTCAGTTGATGTGCTCTGCATTCATTTTTTTTCAAAAGGTAATATTTGATCTATATTTTCCTATATGAATCACACTGCAAAAGCTAAGACAATGACTTTAAATGATGTTATTCTGCTTACGCTTTCGTAATTTTATCTAAGATGATCACAAATTCAGATATTGTACCTAAATATCTGGTTAAAAATTATCAAAAATAGGAAGCCCCATGCAACAAGAAGTAATTTTCTAGTCTAATACAAATGGCTAAAACATATGAATATCTGCAACACTGGCTAAGATTTGTTCCTGAAGATTTTCAGTTTGGGAAGAAACTAGAACAGTGAAGAGTTTACCCTATCACTACAACCAGCCTTAATGGTAACACTGCTAATGTTTGAAGCCTGAGCAGCATCTTCAAACCTGTTTACAAACAAATAAATAAAAAAATGATCGGGGCTTTTTAGCACTTCAAATAAAAGGCTATTCATATCTTTGTCAGTACGTCATATTTCCTCTCACTTTCCTCTTGGTGCTCTTCCTGCCACGTGCTCCCAGGACACTGAATGACTCAACTAATGCTTCAAAAGCAGCAGTTTTGCAGATAAAATCTGTTCTTCTCTACTTTCTCTGTATGTGTGATATAAGTTTTCAGAATCAAAGTGACTGGCATTATCTGATCTGCACAGGATGCAAGAAAAGCATACTATGTTTTTCCCCTCTTTCTACTCAGAGTCCAGGCTCTCAAACACAACTCAAGCTGAAGGAGATTGGAGCCTGGTGCTCCAGACCAGGATTTGTGACCACCTGATCTGCCACATCAAGAGCCTTTCCACAGTGATACATAACTCAATATAAGCCTTTGTCAACCAAATAAAGAACTGTGACATTTGATACATTCACAATTTTGTCAAAAACTCTAAGGCTGGTGCCCCCAGTGGCCTACTGAATGACTCTTTTAGATGCATATTAGCCTTAGTTATGAGCTGTTATCATTTACATGTGTGTAACTAGTGTTTTGGCACATGGTCTGATACATGATACATAGCTCCAAAAGTAATACTTCCTATTCATTTCCATGGAAACTACAAGAGACACAAAAAGCCCAATACAACTGTTTGATAGAGTAAGCTCTCAGCTATACAGAACTGTTTTACAACATGGTCACCACCGTTAGCTATGCATTTTCACCAGTGATGAACAAGAGCCCACAAGCTGTGCTTGTGAAAATCCATATCAGTGGAGGTAACCCACTATTTCACAGCTTCTATGATGGCATCATTTCCAGAAAAATGTTGCCCATGCAGTCCACCTTTCACTGTGCTCAAATCCGCTGTTTGATCTCTACAAGCATTCAACAAGTGCTGATGAATGTCAGTGCGTGCCCTATTTTCTGCATGCTGAAATTCAGAAACATACCTTTGCTTCATATGCACTTCCATGTCAGATGCCATTCTGTCAGACTGCCCCACTGCTGCCATCTGTGACACAGAAACAAAATGGAATGCAGTACTGGCAGGAAGGTTCAATCTGTACTGCCTTAACACCAACATTCACCTCTGATGTCATGGGTCAGCATCATAAATTAGGAGACATTTTGGAGTAGCCCTTTTAAATCTACATCAGTGAACTGATTGGATTATATGGCTTTGACAGAAAGATATTTTAAAGCCATATAACACATTGCCATTTTGTAAGGCATCCATGCCTTATGTTGTTCTATATTACTAAACCTGTATATTTTTATTTAGTTTCAAATTTCAGTGTACAGTTACCATTACATCATCTTTTTTTTTTTTTTTTCCCCCAAAGCATACCAGCCTTTTAGTCAGAGATGTGCTGTGTCTGGTTTAATGCAATAATATGTCTTTTATGATAGACACTGCTCTATCTGCTAATTCTACTCTCTCAGCACTGTTACTTTTTCAGTGCTGCTAGTGTAGTGGATACCAGACACCTGGATTCATTTATACATTTTTAAAGAGCTCACATCCCGGAAAGGCTTCTCACCATCACGTAAAACAGGATAAATATCCTGTCCAAAGAACAGAAGTAAAAAATAAAACCATGTGTTACTTTACCTTTGTAACAGTTAGTGAAATGCTGACAGATACAGCAAAGCAAGGAATATGTTTTTGCTCCTGAGTTCAACAAAATTGTCAGTGAGAAATAAAACAAAATTATTCCAGTGATTTAAATGCATCCAAAAAAGGCAGCAAATTCAGAGCTTCTTTGAGAGCCCTCATTTTGCACTTGCTGTCTTGCTTCCCTGAAGAAATTACCTGAATTTATCATCTGGTTTAGCTGACCTCTATAAATGTCCACAACACATACCATCACCTGAGTACTGCCATATCACACTGCCACCACAATACAATGTTCTGCATGTGGTGATCCCTTTTCTGAGGGTGTGGGTATGCATCAGCAGTCCAAGTGAACACAGAGATTGTTTTTGTATTGAATTATGAGCCTGCTTCTCTGCCTTCTTGTGACCCTGCGTGGGAGTGTTTTTAGCCTATCAGCACAACAAATTTAAACATTTCTGATTGCACATGTTCTTCTCTGACCATTGCTATGCACATCCTGCTCTCTTCTCCTACTAATATAAAGGAAATAAGAGAAGAGCAAGAAACCTGCTGAAGGTTACTGCATACAGAGTGCATTAAGTTTCTCATATGCTCGCTGCCAGAGACAATATTCTCACCTTCTCCAGCTACCCTTTCATGATTGTATATGATTTTTTTTTTAAGAGATGCAGCTTACTGGTAAATTGTTTCTTATTCTGCTTGTAAAGATCTGTGGTGTTATAATAAACATATGACATTATAATGCAATCCTAACAGGCATTTTCCTCTTGCTGAACTTATGAGTCTTCGTAGTTCCTGGCTGATGCATGGAGAATTAGGATATCATTATCCAGTAGACAACAAGAATTGCATGGCTAATTTCCACACTGAAATGAAATTGTACTTGCTAGAGTTTGTACATACAGACATGCTGCCAAGTGCATCAGCAGTTACTTGAGTCACAGCATCTGTTGAGTTTATGAATCATGTTCCTAACCTTGAATGTTGTAAGGTATTGGGAACAGCTTCTGGTCTGTGCTTTGACTGCTTCATATTTGCATACCTTGGGGACCGTGAGATATGGGACAGTCATAAGTATCTCACTAAAAATCATGCTCCTCTTCCCATCCAAGATACCTCGAGGGGAACTGCAGTGTGACTCTATTTGTGCGACAGGATATACTAGTATGTTCAGTAGTCCCTTTGTGCAATGGCAGCGTTAAAAAAATTGTACTTTCTTTCCTTGCAGAAAAGCATGCCAGAAGACGTTTACTTTATTCTTGAGAAGATTTTGAAATTTTAAACAATTTTTCCTTATCTGACCATTTCTGTACATTGCATCATTAGCCATGAAGGGCAGGGATGTTACTGACAGGCTGGAGAAGTGGGCTGACAGGAACTTCAACAAAGAAAATGCAGTGTTCTACCCTAGAAAATCAATAAGCCCATAAACACTGCAGACTTGGGGATCAACTGACTAAAGATAGATTGTGCTGGAGAGGAGCTGCAGGCTTCATGGACAACAAGTTGAATATGGATCAGCAGTATTCTGTGGCACAACTGAAAATTGTGCTGTAGCAAGCTTGCAGCAGCTGGTCAAGGGAAATGATGCTTTTGGTTATTGTAAGAGAATGCCTGAGCGCTGTATCCAGTTTCCAGCTTGCAGGATAATTAAAAAGCCCTGACAGGTAGGTGGAAGTAGAGCAGAGAGACATCAGAGTGCACACCTGATAGCTGGAACACATCACGTGCAGTTGGAGATGAAGACTGAGATGTCAGTGCTGTCTACGAATGCATAATACATAGGTGTTTGAGGTATAGAGAAGACAGAGACAGATTCTCCTTGGCTAAAATAGGACAAAAAACCCAACAGCTTGAGGTTTCACAAAGAAAACTTCCAATTAGCTATAAAAAATTATATTAATATTATATTAAAATAGTTATTAAAATATTTTTTTTACCATAATGCTGGTAAAATATTGGTACATGTTGCCTAGAAAAGCACTGGAATCTGTCCTTAAGAATATTCGAAATATGGACATGAGCTATCTTCTCTAAGTCAGCCATGCTCTAAGTTGAAAGTTGATGCCAATAGAGCTGATATTCCGAGGTACCTTTCAACCCAAATTAAACTATTATCTTGTTATTTCTCTCCAGAGATTATACATTTTAATACATTGTAAATAATTACCCATTTAGGTAATGGGTAATGACTGCACTCTGCTCTTCCCGTATAAGCCCACTAAATTGCTACTTACAGAAAAGAAGGAAAAAAAAAAAAAAAAAAAAAACCAAAGCCTTAAAACAGGTTATAATTACAAACCAGCTGAATATATTCAGATCTCCACGTTGCTAGTCAAGGTCTGGAACGAGGCAGAACAGGTTTACCCCTCAGATCTATACTGCCAAATATCCTGCCTCCAGACAGAATCTGCCAATAGCAGATGCTCAGGGAAATAACGAGAAATCTGACTTGCATTTAAGACTGGATTGAATAAGGCCCGATTAATTTGTAGGTTCTGTACTCTGGTGGCATAGCGCATGCAATAGGGGCTTCGTAGCATCTCAGCTCTGCGTGTTTCTCTGCGTCTCTCAGTCACTACAGAATGCTGTGTCTGACAGTGTCACACACATTCACTCATATCCAATATCTTTCTAAAGACAAGTCTGAGTTCATGAGATGAATCAGTATTTTACTCTGCATATGACCTGGTCTAAATGAATAATAAATTCATGGGGAGAACAGAAAGTGATCGTGAATACTGCAAAGTGGTATAATTGGGAAAGAGCCTGCCATTAAAGTATGTTGTTATCTGCAAGAACAGGTGTAAGGGAAAGTCACAGGATACACGCTCTACACTCCAGCTGGCTGCCTGAGGCATACCAAAATTGAACATGTGAATTCCCTATGAATAAAATATATTTAGAAGTATTATTTTGTTCTGAGTGTTGCCACTTGCTTTTTGATACAGAGAAGGTGAGTAGTAGCATTGTGGATGACAGAGCTACATGTTAGCTAGTCAGTAACTGTTTTTACATGTATTAACATGGAGGAAAGAACGCAGAAAGCTTCTTCATTTTAAACTTCAACCTCTGTACTTGAAGATTTATAATCTTTAGCTCCACATAATCTTTTAAAGTGTAAATAGCACTGGGCACATGTAAAATTCTGACTACACAAAAGTAAAACAAGAACATTAGAGTTAGATAGAGTCTGCTCAGGATTATAGTACACCCTCTGGCTTAATCCCTGTGTCAAAAAGGATGATCTGTGAATTAGTGTGTCATTAAGATACGTAAGCAAGTCTGTAACTGTAAGCTAAAGAACAGACACAGTTTGAATCAGACCTATATATATTGAGGACTTTAGCCACACAGACAACTGTCCCATATATTATATGTTTACCTGGCCATGACAGAAGATCCTGATTTTACACCATCAGAAAGGGAGCAAATAGATAAATGTTGCAGGTAGGTACCTCTGTTCAATGTTTTTGCCACATTCTGTTCACTTATTTAGATGAAAAAGGACTATGAAATAGCATCATTTACCCAATGTTCCCACTTCACAGACTCCTTCAGGAATTTGTTCATTCAGAGCAAAAATTAAAGTTTGATCTTCCCATAATTATGTTATGTTCAAAACATTTTCAAGAGCTTTCCTTCTTTTATGTGCTATGAATAATTCTGGTGCTCAGAGACTTTGCAGCTGTTCAAGTTGCATCTCTTTGAGTAGTTTTGCCAAAACAGACTCACTCACGCGCATGTCCACACATGTGCATGCACATAGACACACACATACAAACTCTTGCAAAGCAGAGTAATAAAATATAGACAATCTAATCAATGTGATACTCTTTTCCAAGGAGACAAGGTCTTGTCACGTTTGACATGCCTAGTTAACATATTCATCATGTTAAGTAAATAATGAATCCAGAAGGAAAAAAGAAAACAAAACAAAACATTAAATCTTAGTTTAGAAAGTTTACCCTGATGGACTGATCTCTCCAAGACTTGTCATCCAAGAGCATCCTGTCCTATCTATCCAAATCTAAGCTGAAAGAACTCTTCCCCACTCTCTATCACCAAAGTCCACAGTGAAATCCCATTCATACAAGCAAAGCAACAGAATGGTTTTCTAAAGAAGGCCATAAATGAAAAATACAGACAACTCATCTTCAACCTGCTATAACATAATTTCAATTAAGTAACATCCCAGTGCCTAAGACAAATATTTCAGACTGGACTTTGTTTCCTCTTTCATAGTTTGCTCAGCTCATGTCTACATTTCTCTTCAGCCATCTAATATCCTTCATAGATTTTTTTTTTTTATTCCTGTTACCAGGAATGGTTGGAACTGATGATATTGAATGTCTTTTGCAACCTAAATGATTCCATGTTTCTACCATTCCATCTATCTTCCTACTATCTGAATATAGATTATACAGTCCAATAAGGCTATAGATATTGGATGAGTTAAATTTAAAATAACAAAGACCACAAACTAAAAAAACTTGAAACAGAAAATCTATCCAAAACTGAAGTTCAAGTTCCAATTTAATCTTCATTTTCTCTTATGTTCGTCAGAAGGCTGGGTGCAGTGATGCTTCACAAACTTCTGAGAGAAAAACAAGATTTCTTATTTCACAATAACTTAAACAGTAGCTTAAAGAACAAAATATTTGCAATTGTCTATTAAAAATATTAAACCAGTGATGTTAATTATCTCCCATCATTTTCAAATGACCACTTTGGGAGAAGTTGGATTCTTTCGCCAACTAAAACTGGCAGTCTCAGCTGAGGAACATTTTTTTCTTTGTGAGATACAAACTTAATTTACAACCTTGGTTTCTCTGTAATTAAGGAAGGAGCCTAGCTGAAGTGCCTCTACACCTGCATACAGCTTGAGGAACAAAAAGGAGGAGTTGAAAGCCACTGCTCTGCTAGAAAACTATGATGTAGTTGCCACCAATAAACCTGGTGGGATGATTCCTGTGACTGAAGCATGACTATCCACAGCTACAAGTTGTTCTGAATGGACAGAAAGAGAAGGAAGGGAGGCATTGCCCTCCACATCGAGAAAGATTGTGAAAAGCTGTCCATGAAGAACGGTCACAAGAAAGTCAAAAGTTTATGAGTGAGAATGAGGTAAGAAAGGAAGCCTTGTATTTGGTGTCTACTACAGGCTGCCTTGTCAAGCGTAGCCTGTTGATGAAGCTTTCTTCCTCAAACTATCAGAGGCATCACAATTGCACATCTCTCAGGCAGCTGGGGAACTTCAACCACCCTGACATCTGCTGGAAAAGTAGCACAGTGAGCCGTAGGCAATCCAGCAGGCTCCTGGAACGCATTGAGGATAACTTCCTTATCCAGATAATAGATAATCCACTAGGGAGGACACAGTACCAGACCTGTTGCTCACCCACACAAATGAACTGACTTTTGACGTCAGGATTGGAGGCTCCCAGGCTGTAGTGACCATGCTACTGTGGAGTTCACACCCCTGAGGGATGTGAGACAGACAGAGTAACATCAACACTCCAAATTTTAGGAAAGCCAACTTCCTGGGTCAAAGGAACCCTGGTATCAGTACAATCTGGGGGATGTAAGGTTTGACATAGCCCTGCTGAAAAGGACTTCGGAGTACTGGTGAATGGCATGCTGGACATGAGCCAGCAATGTGTCCACACAGCCCAGAAAGCAAACCAGATCCAGGGCTGCATCTAAAGAGTGGCCAGCAGTTAAAGAGTCAGAAGTGATCCTGTCCCTCTGCTTTGCACCAATGAGGACTCACCTGGAGTATTGCATCAACATGTGGACTCCTCAGTACAGGAGAGATGTGGGCCTGTTGGAATACATACAGAGGAGGGACAAAAAACAATCCAAAGGTGGAACACCTTCCCTAAGATAACAGCTGAGAGAGCTGGATCTGTTTGGCCTGGAGAGAAAAAGGCTTTGTCAAAATTTGATAGCAGCCTTTCAGTATCTAAAATAGGGCTATAAGAAAGAAGGGGACAGGCTCTTTATTAGGGTCTGTTGAGATAGGAGAAAGGGAAATGGCTTCAAACTAAAGGAAGAGAGATTTAGATTGGATATAAGAAAACTTTCTTCATGGTAAGAGCAGTGAAGAATAGGAACAGGTTGCACAGAGATGTGATGGATACTCCATTCCTGGAGACATTCAAAGTTGGGCTGGATGGGACTCTGAGCAACCTGATCTAGTTGTAGATGTCTCTGTTCATTGCAAGGCGGTTGGACTAGGAGTCCTTTAAGTATCCTTTCCAACTCAAACAATCCTATGATTTTGTAATAATAACTTGTAACAGATTTCTTGCTATAAAGTCGTAATACATTATAATACTTATCAATACAGATTTATACTTATTAATACATATTAATACTTACTATACAGAAAGAGACTCCAATATTTGCATTTTGTACTGAAATTTGTGTTGATAGCAAACGCCGACCAATTACTCCCTTGTCATATGCAATAATGCATTTTTAAGAAGCATACTATTTAATAAATTTCATAACCATTTGCTTCCATTGTTCCTCATATTAAGTGACTTCACTGTCACGTTCAGTGCATGGTGCTTAGCGTTACTTCAGAACCCAGTTGGCCTATGGGTGCCAATACATTACTACAATAATAGCCAGTAAACTAAGAAAATTATTTTCTGTATGATTCACTTATTGAAAGGAAATTTGAACTTTCATAAAGGAGTATGCAGCATACTAATCGATGCGTAGTCAGAAGGAAAAGAGAAACAGTAATTCATCACAAAATCCTCAGGCTGAAAACTCAAGATTTTCATCAACATAGCTCCTTAAAAACTGGTTACTTTGCTTGTACAAAACACGTGAGACTTTTAAACACCACACTCCCATACCACAATCTGTCACAGGGTCATTTTAGGAGTGTCCAATTAAATTGTGATAATAATTTCTGAATGATGCCAGGCAGATGTATGTTTGATTTCTGAGAGGCACTGAGGGGATAAATAATGGCCAAAATCTTGCTTCACATACTTTCATAAATAGCTCCATTTGGAGACAAAAGAGCGATTTAGTCACATAAAGTCAGTGTGACTACACTTAACAGGGCTTGTTGGGCATTTGGGACTAATATGATAAACATAGTCAAAAAAAAAGCATTGGACTAAGCAAATTTGGTCTGTCCTGTGATTTTTTTCTTCTACAGCTGTTTTATAACAATGTTTACATCCTGAGAAATTCAGTAGGTAGGAAATACTTATGCTTTTGCATATAAATCATGTTTTTCTGCAGATAATACATAAGATGGGAGGTTTGATGTTGTGTTTTGTTTTTATCTCTGAGCAAGCTAGCTGGTTTTCACAGGTCACTGCCTTTGAATTTTCTAAGTGTTCTGCATAGCTACTGCTTTACAACAGCTATTACAATAAAGAAAGTAAAAGAAACTAAGATCTGAGCTGTTAAAATAAGCAGCAGATTGCAAGGTGCCTTGAAAACTACGAACATTAAATATTCAGATAATAGAAAATGCTCATCCATCCACTTAAAAAGTGTGAAAACAGGAACTGGGATTATTATAGTATCATTCTTGTACACAGTGTTATCTTCAGTTGCACTTTTCTGACCCAGATATTTTCAGTGTGGCTCTTAATAGAGAAAGCTCATGGAAACAGCCAGAAGAGGTCCTCATTCATACAGTGATGTCTTGTTAATTTTTGAGCTTTTCCAAATTCAGATACAGTTGTTCTGACAGATAACTTCTCAGAAGTTCAGGAAAGAAAGGTGGAGCTAAACAGCATAATGGCATGCTTCCGTATTTGGGGATATTTATGAACTTTGAGAACTTTCCTGACAGGTAGCACTCAATGGGAGAATTACTGGTGAGTAAACTTGGCCTGCTGTGGCGTACTACCTTTACTCTTCTTTGCTCTTGAACAGTCAGGACTGCAGAGTCCTGAAGATCTTTTACCAAGACAGTTTTCCTTCTTTCTCCTTGCAACGTTAACATGACAGCATTAGTGAGAGGGAAAGCACACAAAGAGAATTCAGGGAACCCCACTCAGGAGTAGCAAAAGCATAGAAATGCAACTCGAGGAAAGTATCCTTGCATCTTGCATTTGAGGAAAAACTTTTCCTCTGAGGAAAAACTTTTCCTCTCGGAGACTGGTCAGGCACTGGAATGGCTGCCCAGAGAGGTGGTGGAGTCACTGTCCCTGACAGTGTTCAAGAGGTGTCTGGATGAGGAGCTGTGAAATATGATTTAGTAGCTTGTGGTAGCAACGGTAATGAGAAGATGCTTCATAGATTAGAATAGATGATCTTATAGGTCGTTTCCAACCTTGTGATTCTATGATTCTATAATCTGTGTGCAGAGAAGCTGTTATCATTTCATGTGAAAAAGCATCAAGTCACTGCAGATAATTTTATAGGGCAAGATTATAAAAAAAATAATCAAACTTGGGATTCAAACAATGCAGCAACACGAGGAAAGGAATTACAAAAAATTAAAAAAACTGCTGTATCAGTGCAGAAACTGAGATAGCACACATTTTGCACCCTGTGCACATTTCCAGTCATCCCATCTTGAAAAGGATAGCAGGCTTCCACAGCAATAAGGAAAGGGTAACAAAAATTATCAGAGACATGGAGAAAACAGTTTGTGTGAAGAGAAAGACTAAAATAGTAATCTCCAATTTAGAAAACCATTGAGATTGACAGCATCCAAATCTGAAGGGTGAGAAATGATTCCGTATTCATATCTCCTGTATCTAGGGGACCATTTTCAAGCAGAAGTTTTCAATCAAAACAACAACAATTTTTAAAGAACATTTAATTATTTTTTACACAAAATGTGTGAATCAGATTTGGAACATCATAATGCCAGAAGATGCCATTAAGGCCAAATTTACAAAAGTTTCAAAAGACTGATGAAAATAGGTCTATGAAATGGCTGTTTGACAAAAGTAACTTGAAAGCAGCTCAGGCAGTTACTGACAGCTGTTTGTTGGAAACTAGAAGGACTGCAGTGTTCAGCCTTTGTTTTCAACCCCTTCCTAAACACCCTCCCCAATATATTGCCAGCCAAGAAGCTGTGCTAGATAGGTCTTCGGTCTGTTCCACTGTAATAGTTCCTACATTCTGGCCTACACAGAGCAACCAATTCCATCTCTTTCAACAGAATAATTGAACTGCTATAAATTTGGCAGGATCCCTCCAAATGTAGCATCTCTCTATCAGGTCACATTACCTACAAAATTGTAAATAACTGAAAAAAAAAGAAGAAGAAGAAGAAGAAGAAATACCAGGATAATAAAAAAGAGTGAGTCGCTCTTTTTTTTTTTAATTTTTTTTTTAGTAAGATATTTTAGGTACTGGTTTTGTTCAGCACATTTGGAGCTTTGCAGTCCCTGCCAAATAAAATCAGAGACAGCAGAAGGAAAAAAACATGTCACTTTTCAGAGTTTTCTATGAATTTTCAGCAGCCAAATATATTTTCAGTAGTTACTTATTGATTATTCATATTGCTTCTTGGTTTAGTAAGAAAAGGAGTTCCTTCTATTATTATTTGAAAGGAAAAGTACTTAACCATTCACATTGCATCAGGAGGGGGTGGTCTGATTTCAAGCTTATTTCACAACATTCCTGGTGTTAATTAATAACATCTGAGCCCCAAAATAATGGTCTATCCTGCCAGACACTTGCATCTGTTTATAACCATAACTGCTAGAATATATTAATGTACTGTATAAGTATACTCTGTCTGAACACATATAGTTCAATAAGGAAGAAAATAGTAGAAAAATAAAAGTAAATTAAAAGACAGCTCAAAACCAACAGACTGCCATCTAGAAAAACTCACCCTCCTAGGTTTAACATATATTTAACTCCCTCTCAGTATCCAAATATGCAGCTTATTATTTTCAGACCTATTTTAAAATTCCTGCTATTCTTCAAAGAACTCTGCTTTTCTGTCTATTCTGAAAACATACTCATTCAAAATGTATTTCATTTGACCAGTTACCTGCCAACATTTTTTCAATTGATTATCCAATCTTTGCTTTGGTACATTTAGATAACATCATTGATATCAGGACTGCGAGTTGCTCTTTGGCTCACACTGAACTCCTTTTTGAAATATTCCTAGGAGTTTTTCTCAGCACTGAAATGAAATTCAAGTTTCTCATCTTCCACTTCTAATTCTCTGTATAACTCTTCACAAGTTTCTGCCTAGTTCTTACCCCTGACATTAAACAAGATAGCAGGCTCAGGAAAGGTTTTTCTCATGAATCACCCGCTACTCTTTTGCCAAAGTCCTATATGAAAATTGAGGGCAATTTCCTGCAGAGCTCCCCTGACAGGTGGACTCATTTGCAGTGTGAACTGTAATGATTCCTTCCTATCAGCCACTCAACTGGTTATTCATTTCTTTATGTTGCTGAAAATCCTTATGAAAGTTCAAGAGGGATCATAAAGAGATTTTGTTCATTTTAAATACGCTGATGAGGATTACAGATCTCTCACCTCACACTGGTAGGAAGACTTGGCTATAATTGAGACCTACCATTGCTTTTATTGAAACTCCCTAAAGCCCTTTTTGCAGACAAAAGCAGAATTATCATCAAGGGAAAATAAACAAACAAAATTAACATAAAAATTAAAAAATGAGAAAATGAAACTAACAAACTTCTAAAAGATTTCAATATAATTTATTAAATAAGTTTGAAGTACAAAAGATTTAGGTAAAAGAAATTTAGTCGCTGAAGTCATTTAGAAAAGTTCTTAAAAATGTGTTCCTTTAGAGTTGAGAGAACTCCAAAGCTTAAGAATGCCTGACTATTAAGAATTAATTCCTGAAGGTATTTTGAGAACAGTGACATCATGAAGAAGGGAACAAGAAATTTGTGGAGATTTCATTCATGTTGTCAAACTCAAGCTGCATATTACATAAACGTTGTGCATTTGTACAAATGCAACTCAGGTCGTGCATCATGTAAATGAGCAAACAAGTAATGACTGCACTTTGCCTTGTTCCCTGCTGGCAGCTAGCTCTTGGTACAGCTCTTGCTGTACAGTAGATGATCAGGATTTAGATAACTATTCATCCTGTCAGTTTTCACATAGACATAATCCATAGGTACATTAGCTCATATATCCTGTGTTTCAGTTACAGAGCATACAAAAACAAGGTTTCAGCTTATTGAAAACTAAAAACAAATCTCAGTTTCTAGTTATGTGGACAACTTTTCCTGTGCAGCACAAACGACATATTGGTGATGCAGGGAAGACTTGCATTCTGAAAGAAGAAAAATACTTATATATGAGAAAAACTGCTCAAATATGTGGATAATTTACTCTCCCAGCTTTATAGTTCACCTTATGATTAGGAAAAGTCAGAGAAAAAGGAATCTGAATATCACGTACCACAGAGTTTGATCTCTTCCCTAAAGCCTCTGGAGCTGCAATTTAAAGGGCAGAGTTAGGTTTGAATATTGCTGTGTTGTATCCTTTGCGTATTTCAAGTCAAGTGTTCAAATCAAAAAAAGACAGAAAATTCAACTAACTGCTATAGAAAAAGTTTACTCATCGTCTGTAAGAGCTTTGAAATCTTGCTGTATTAGACAGTCATTCTGTGCAAACAAACAATGTTATAAAAAGAAGGAAAGCAAGGAAATGCAAAAGCTATGTAATACCATTTCCCTTTAGTACTGGATGCTTTTGCTGTCAACTTGATTTCATCACATTTTTCTAACTCAGCTGTTTACAACAAGAACCTGTGCTGGTCACATTAAGGCAGGAGTGTTGTGCACATTGATGTGGGCTCAGTTACTACAGGGATGTTTCGCCCACTCAATACTTCTCTTATTTGCATTCAGGAAGAGCAGCTGTTTCTCATGCATACTGAATTACTTTTAACTGATAAAGCATTACAACTCCACAAATATTTGTTCTATTCCAAATGCAAAAGCAGCTAATAAAAATATTTGGATTATGAGACTACATATACTATGGAAAACATGTTTTAAAAGCCTGTGCATGGATGTGGCTCTTATTTTAGCTAATGTTTTTCTCTTACCTGGCATCAGTATTAAAGTAATCCTTACTGTTCAGTTTGGCTTTTTTAAGACATCCATTGACAAATAACTGCGTCCTACTGACTGGCAGACCAATTATGGTGTAAGTGAAGCAGTAACTAGCCCAAATTTTTCTGGAGGCCACATTTATTCCTTGAAAATATAGAAGACAGTTCAGTTTCTGTGTTAATTTTAGAGATGAGTTCTGTCCAGCTAAGGCTATGCTATAGGGCAGAAGTCACACTAGTGTCTAGGATCACATTACTTACTTTGTATACCATCAGATAAAAGAGTTTTTAACAATTCTAATTCGTATTTCAGTTATTTCTTTAACGTGAGGATATCATAGATTTCCATCTTGGCTAGATTTGGTTGGTTCATTTCCAAGTATTACGGAAATTCACAAAATGAAATGGTTCACTATTCTTTCTGAATTAGGATCAAAATCAGGAGGATACATGCTAGGGGAAATAAACATAAACCCTTAGGCATTTTGCTATTTTTTTATAAGGAGATCTCAGGACCACAGATTATATTCCCCTTTCCAGCACAAATTATTTCTGGTCTACCCTCAATCTTCCTTATTGCAGTGAACTGCTTCTGTCCTATTCTCTGAGCATCTCAGCTGTTGGCATAGCCTTCTGCATGCATATAGATGCTCTCCAAGTCTGCCGGTCTCCCTGTTTAACAGCTACAGTTCCTTCGGACAGCAAAGGTATGACCTCTGAACTCTCTCATTACTTCTTCCTGGATTCTCTGCCACGGATCCAGGCCTCATGTGAAAAGTATCACCACAGCTCAGGTGACAAGTTCAGTTAAAGCATTGCTGTGTCTAAGCTGCATATGATTTTCAGTTTTGTATTTGTCAGTGTAAGGTTTATAATATTATTATAAATGTTTTTGTGATGATAGGCTACACTAGGAAGAGGACTTGAAACACAGTGTCAGGAAACCAAATGCAATAAAAATAAAAATGACTGAAAGTGATATTGACAACCTGGAGATGTGCTAGAAAAAAAATAGGATGGCATTTGATGAGAAAGAATACAACATACTGCACTTAAGCAGGAATAATCAGCTGTATAAAATATAAAATCAACTGGCTCAGTTGCAACTCTGCACCATTCTGTAACACATGCATGCTGCAAGGACAGAAAATGGCCTATAGTTATCTTCTGGATAAATCAAGAAGCAATAAATTTCAGCTGCAGCAATCTCTTAGGTGAGACATGTGGGGAATTTTTTTAGCAGTAAGTGTAGTAAAACACTGAACCTAAATGTTTGGAGACATTATGGAGTATCCCTCACCAGAGACTTTCAGGAGTAGATTAGACAAACTTTTGTCAAAAAAGGTAGCAGGCAACGCTGCACTCTTTCTGGAGGGGGGTGGATTAACTCCATATGCTTCCACCTCAGTGTCTCCTAATCACATTCCAGATGTTGAAGATACGCTGTTAATCACACCCCTGTCGTGTGGAGTGATTCCATCCTCTGCTTGATACCCCTGGGTACTACCTGCGTGGCTAATATGAGTATTCTCTGTTTCATTGTTCAGACTACTGATGAAAACATTGCACAGACCAGGCCCAGGACTAACCCTAGGGGAACTCCATAAGGTCTATTCTCTCAATTTGATCATGAGCTGCTGGTAATTACCATGACTGTGTTTTTCCCAACCAGCCTCACATCTGCTTTGTAGTAGATACCTCTAGGCTGTGTTTTTTGGCTATTTTGGAAACTGCCATTTGAGACAATACCAAAAGCTTTGTTAAATACATGTTATTTATAATTGCCTCTCTATTCTTCATTCCATGATGTCATCAGTGATAATTAGTCTAATTTGTGTGGTTTATTCTTTTCAAGAGTTGTTTTCTGTTCTTGTTAAATGGATTGCTTATTTGTGTTTATCTGGGTTCAGAAGTCAAACTTATTGCTCAGTGAATCTTAGTACTGATTCTCCCTTCTGGCTTCTCTGCTTCTCTTCTTTTCACTTTTAAAAACGTGATTATGATTTTCCCTTCTCATCTTCCAGAACCTTTTCCACTCTCTGTGTTACTGAGGAAGCAGGGACAATCTCAGCTACCTCGTTAAGTATTCCAGGGTGAGTTTCATCAGCCTCTGCCAATTCACAAACATCTCTAACCTGTTTTTTTTTTGTTGTTTTTTTTTTTGACGCTAGTTAGAGCACTTAACCATCTGTCACCGATGTTCATTGTGTTAGCCATCTGGCCACATTTATCCTGGTTAGTGAAACTGAAGCAAAAAAAGGCACTTAAACACTCAATTTTTCCCAATATCTGATAATAGTTTTATCTTCTCGCTGGGATTTGTTCATTATTTCCTTTTCTTAGAGAATGCACTTTGGAATGTTTTTTGCAATCTTTCTGTCTTCTGTTTGTATTAAATCCAGTGAGCCCTGGCATTTTTTATGTTGTTCCTACTGTGTGTGTCTGTCCCTGAGAAAGAAAGCAAAATAATTCAATCTTTCAGTGTCAAATTAAATGAAGAAGAAATGAGTTTTGGAAAGCTAGATGACCCCAAAATTATGTTTTTATTAAAACAGATTAAAGAGTCCAGGTTGACATAAAAATTTTAAGGACTATTTGGTTGCTTTGCCAGAAATTAAACAAGCAAACAACAAATAAATATCAGATTTGCCCAAAGGAGCTCTTTAAAAAAGAACAAAAATGTTTTTGATCATGTAACTGAGTTACAAGTTATTTGTATTCCTCCAGTGCCACTAAGGATCCTCAGCCCTAAAGCCCAGGGAATACTAGTCTAGAGATCAGTTTCCTTTTTGCATGTGCACTCTTTCAGGTAAATAAAATTTATATGTCAATCCATTAAGAGTTGTCATGTATAGCCATGCCAACTACTGCTTTCATAGATTCAAAGCAAGGAGCCTTTTCTGCACATTTATAATAGTAGATAATATTTGGATTACTTAGTTTGCAGAGAGCCATTCTTCATTACCACCGTGATAACCACGTCACAGGAAGTAAGATTTTGAACGCAGAATCTTTGATCATAGTCAGCTTCTCACATTCTGACATGAGGAAGAGGAGTAATAGCTCAAAAGACAATGCAAGATATTTTCCAGAAGGGAGTTAAGCGTCTCTGAATCTTCAGCAGTTGAAAGGGAGGTGGGCTCATACACAGACAGCAAGCAGACATGATGGTTCCCTGCCCTTACTGTGGAAAGATAAGCAAGCTAAAGGAACAATCAAGGGATTAGAAAGATTCCTAACGTTTGCTGAGTCGAAAAATTTATTTAGCCCCAAAGCATATTTTAGCTTCAATAGTATGTATTCTTTGAAGTGGATTGTGTTTGCCTTTCCGTCATAAGACTCTTCAAATCATGACTGAATGCCTTTAGCACATCTGCTCTTGTTTACCCACAAGCCACAGTTCTCTATATGGCAGCTACTCCCTGCCTTTCTGCAGTGCTATAAGCCCATTACCAATAAGATCAGGTCTCACTCATCATCTCCTGAGCTGAAATCAACCTGTAAAATAGCAGATTCAACAGGTGCACTCCATTTTTTAGAAGTTTATAATTCAGATGTGTTTAGATTTTCAAGTGGAACATACTCAAAGCAATGTGTCCTCAGTATCCTCAGCAACACAGAACAGTTTCTTCTCTAGCATTAATATGATTTGAATCAGAGGAAATTCAGAGGCATATTCATGCCTTCTTCCAATTCTACTCACTCTTTCCTTGCCAATAGGTAAAAAATACTTTCCTCACAGCTTCCCAAATATCCTCCGTTGGGTCCAGCTACACCTCTGTCAGTTTTTCCCACTGAAAGATTAGCAGAGAAAACTCACATTTACTTCTCCAAGTGCCAGGGCCTTGACCACAGACCTGTGTCCCTCCAAACCCTAGGAGACAAGCTGTCTACATGCCTAGACCAGTTCCCTCATAGTGCTGAGTGACCTTGTTGCAGTCTGTTGTGACTTGGGAGAAGCCTCTTTGGAAATCTTCCCTACCAGCACTCTCAACTTGTGTTTAAGCTTTGGTCCTCACCTGTGATCCCTGCTTGAGCTTCATTGTAGCTACACAGTGCTAAGTTCTACTGGCTGGTCTAGACCACTGGCTTGCCTCTGGACCTGATGTGTTGCTAGGAACCTACCTGGTGACTAGCAGACCTCTTGTCTGACTGCATCCAGACCATGATTCTAACTTGAGTACTAGGAGATGGTACCAATTAGCATGGAGGTCACTGTGCTGATTCCTTGCTGTCATCCAAATCTCTTGCCACTTTTCCTTGAGTTATGAGAACACAAGAGATTTTTCCCCCTTCTGTAGTCACAGTGACGTCAGAGAAAAGAGAAAATACATGGAAGAGGCTGCAATTTATTTTTACCTCTCCCTTTTCTCTCTCTAGGTGCTGTTTATCATAAGAGAGCCAAAGACTTCCCAAGGCTGACTTGTTTTTTTTCTGAAGTAACCTTAAATCTGTAAAAGACCATTTCAACCCACATTTTTTTACTTCGCAAATAAGCACAGGAGCAGATCACAAGCAACATGACTTAAGAGAAAAAAAATGGGAAAAGAGCCTCCAGAAGGTTTACCCAATAGTAAGAAAATGACTGTGACAGTACAGTGAAAAGGGTGTACATTCTGAGACAAGGCAGTTTGTGCCTCCTCCCAGATTTGTGTCTAAAATATGAGAACACAACAGATGTATGTTACACTGGATAAGTAACATGCATATCTAAATCTTATTTCTTTGTGTGGTGCGGCAGGAAAAAGTGTCCATTTCTCACTGGTAATTAGAGGGTGCAGCAGATGGCAAGGCTTAGTGTACTTCATAAGGCCCATAAAAAGAACCCAGGCTGCCAAGCAATTCTTCATTATAAGAAGCTTGTTAAGGTGCACCTAGGAGTTTTTACTGGGTTCTAGGAAACATTCTTTTGTATGGTAATATCCTGTTAAAATTATTGTTCTCTTTCCTAATAATAGTTATTCTTCTAGCTCCAGGAGCGTAATTCTGATTACAAGACCATAGGCACCAATCTTTATGTATACATGGCAAGATATGTTCTCCATCACTACTCCAAAGAGCTTATAAGTCAAGAATGAGAAAGAAATATTTGTATCTTTGTATACATCACACAGAGGTTAGATCCTGTTAGTATAGCAAGAGAAAACCATAGAGAAAATGGGCCATAAATTCAGATCTCTTAAGTCAGTACAAGCAAATTTCACAACTAACCATTTAGTCTTTTTGTCTGCAGCTCACATCACTTCTCAATCACTTTGAGATTTCCTTTTATTTCGCCTTTTTTAATGTCATGTTCCTTTTGCTCTGGCAGATTACACAGAGGTACACATGGAGATGTGAAATGAATGGTAGTTACTTCCTGCCATGTTCGTTGTCTGGGATAAATAAGAATTCATGTCAAGAGGTGAAAAATAATCATTACCCTCTGTATGTGAGTCATCCAATTTACTGCTTCATGTATACTTCCATCCTAAATAGAAAGGGATTATAAATGAAGACTTTCTAATATTCTTTATGTGACTGCCATGTAAATTCTCTGGAGTGATGGAGAGTAGAAATCAACATTAATCTTTCCCCTTTAATGTAGTCATCAGAGGACACTGGTAATAGCTTTTTCTCCCCATAATATAAGTGGAAAAATAATTCTACCCTCCCTTAAAGGATATATGAGATAATAACTATCACACCACAAATTCCAGAAGGAGTCTGTACTCCTTCACTTTGTATTAGAGAACTATGGTTCAAAACACACATTCCTTGCTTGTCTTTGCTATTGCTTCCCCTCCAAGTAATACCTATATTACTATTGCCTAGTGTTTCCCGCAAGAAATGATAGGAAAAACTACATATCACTGACACAGATCCTGGTATACTTCTGCGCACTTTGCCAGCCATTGCATCAACTCCTAGGGCACAAGTGGTACCTCCTTTTGCCATTTCTCCAAACACAGAGACAGTGTTCTCAGTTTTCTCACCTGGCCCATCTCAACAAAGTCCATTTAAAGCACAGATCTGACATCTGTGATGCACACATTTGCTGCAAAATGTCTGAATGTGAGCTTAATAGGACGCAGAAAGACATGTTAGATTGCAAGCTAGAGTACTATTGTAGGGGCCTGCATAAGATGGAGTCATACAAAAAAAACAGGTTCTTGGTACAATAATTCCAAAAGTGTCAGAGATTCAAGTGCTAAATACATGATCAGAATTTCAACTTACAAATACATATGTATCCAACACACATTCAGATGTGTTAACTGGTCACAAAGCAAATATCTAATGCAACAGTTTATGTAACATCTTCTGACAAAAAGGGATTTCTGAGCTAATTACTACCAAGTTCTAGCCGCAGGACAGTTATGACAAACCGGTTATTATTTGGCAAGTAACATGCCATTCTTGGATGTTTTTTCTGCCTGAATTAGCCATGTAACCTATAATACTGCAAGTGAGTTGGACAGTATGGACACTGGATCAGCAGTGGCTGGAGGGACCAAGGGTCCTTGCCTAAATGCTTGAACAAAAAGACAAAAACCTATGGAATTAATTTGCAAACAAAAGCAATGGAAAGGCTAATGATCTGAATTGACTTTATATGTTAACACTGAACACACTATCAGCTATGCAGCAGTTGAAACCGGTATTACATTTTGCATAATCAAATTTGTCTCTAGTTCATACTCTTTGTAAAAGGAATGTCCCCACTTAAGTTGCCTGTAATTCAGTCTGAGTTCTTGCACTTTCCACATTTCTGCAGATTTCAGAACTGCTGTCTTTCAACAGAAAATGCCAAACACAAAGAGTAAGTGGATCACAACAACCACAGCCAGAACCATGAGGAATCCCAATAATCTGTGATTCTATATATCTCCTCGCTCAAAATAGAAAGAAGAAGTAACTCTGAAAAACATACCAATGTACCAAATTAGCAGATCTCTCCTGGTTCTCAAAGATCTTAGATCAAAAGATACTATTTGAGGGGAAAAAAAAAAAAAAAAAAAAAAAAGACAGGAGAGGAAAAAGAAAAAAAAAACACATTGTTTTTAGTTTGTCTTCATACCAAGAAAGGATCGGTCATCTGTTTTGTGGAGATTTTCCTACACAGCAATATGCTTCCATTAAAAGAATTCTCATTGCTTCTTACTTTAACAAACTAAAGGTGGACCACAGGCAGTTCTGGAAATAAGAGCTTGCAGTTGCTGTCCATGCCTGATCTGAGCAAGATGCCCAGAGCCAAGAAAGGTGGTTTATGTGATCTCAGGCAAACACCAGTTATCTTAGCCACAGGGTAAATCTAATGTGCTGGCAGATCAGGATATGGTTAGAGCATTAGTAAAGCAGGCAAACTAAAATATATAAAATATATAAAATACGCCTATCAGACAACAGTTACTGTCTGCATTTCCTTTTCTGTGTTTCAGGTTCATTGTATTGCTTTGTTATGGTACATTATAAAAAGAACTTCAGAATAAAACATGAGACCTAAACTAGTAATTATTTTATTTTCAATAGCCTTTGTGTACGTAGAACAGTAAAATTCTATTCTAATGATGATATAAAATTAATAATCCAACAGACAGAGAACAAACATTATGTGTCAGCTAGGAACCTAAGAATAATTCAAATGTTTATTTTTTTAATCTTTTGTGCATTTGTTTTCTTTGGGTTTTTTTTTTGTCACGTAACATTTAATGGACTGAGGTGTGGAGGACAGGGGACACTCTGAAAGGCTGAAGATATTGAAATACAATCTGTCAAACCAAAAATCTATAATTCAAATGCAAAATGCTTCAACCCAAACTCCTTAGAGTAAGATTATGAAAGTGACTGTACCAGGTAACTCCATAGGTTTATCTAGCCCACTATGCTTTTTCCCACAAGTGCCCCGTGAGAGCACCTGATGAAGGGTATAAGAGCAGTCTAAGTATATCCAGTTTTTCCTCTCTGATGATCTCCTAATATCCAATCATTTTTAGCTCAGAAGAGTGATGACCTATCTTTATCTTCTATAATTGCAAGAATTCACCACAGGTTTGTCTTTTATGAACTTGTCCAGCCCCTCTGGGACATACAGAAACTTCTAGTGTCCTCAGTGGTATCATTCTACAAGTCTCTTGCATTCTGCATGAAGAGCAGACTCCATGGAATGGAATGGAATGGAATGGAATGGAATGGAATGGAATGGAATAGAATAGAATAGAATAGAATAGAATAGAATAGAATAGAATAGAATAGAATAGAATAGAATAGAATAGAATAGAATAGTTCAGTTGTAAGCAACCTTCAAAGTTCTACAGGTCCAACTGTGACATTTTTGAGGCTAATCAAAAGCTAAAGCTTGTTATTGAGTGTTTTGTTCAAACATCTCAGTTACAGCATCAACTTCCTCTCCAGGAAGCCTTCTCTAGTGTTTGGCCACCCTTTCAATAAATAAGTGTTTCCTTATATTTACTCTGAACCATACCTGGTGCAGCCTTGTTGCCATTCCCCCATGTACTGTCATCAGAAACTTGTTTCTCCTTCTCAGGGAACAGTAGAGTGCAGTGTGGTCACCACTTGGTCTCCTCCAGTCTAGACAGTTCAATGTCCTCAGCCTTTTCTTGCAGGGCACGCATTCCACTCTTTTGACAGTTATGTTGCCCTTTTCTGGATGCTTTCAATTAATGTCATATTTTTTATACTGTGGAGACCAGAACTGCACATAATATTCAAGGTAAGACCACACCAAGTATAGCAGGAGAGTCACCTCTTTTGACCAGCTGCCCGTGTTGTGCTTAATGCAGCCCACAATGCATTTTGCCCTCTTGGCTGCCAGGCACACTGCTGCTCACACTGAGCTGCTGGCACCAGCAGCCCCAGGTCCCTTCTTGCTGAGCTGCTCCTCAGTCTGTCCCCAGTCCAGCGCTGCTCCATCCCAGGCTCAGCACGTGGCATTTTCCTTCGCTGCACTTTGTGCCACTGATGATTGTCCAGTGCTGCAATGTATCTTGATCCCTCTGTAAGGCCATTCAGTCTTCCAGGGAGTCAGCAGTACCCCTCAGCTTCACTTGTTACCAAACTTGCTGAGGATACACTCCACTCCTGTCTGCAGATCACCAACAGTACCACTGAACAGAATAAATCCTAGAAATGAGTCCTGGAGAATGACGCTGGTGATTGTTCACCAGTCTGATGTAGTTCCATTTACTAGAACATTTTGAATTCTACTGTCAAATCATTTCATCACTCAGCGTCAAGTGAACCTGTTCATCTCACAGTTAAATAATTTGTCCAGAAGGATGCTGTGAGGGATGGTGTCAAAGGTCCTACTGAAATACAGAAAGATTACATTTGCTGTCTCCCCAACTTTGCTGCTCTTCCCTAGACTTTTTCCATCTCTGCTCTGATCTCCTTGCAAAGAGGAACATACCACTGGAGCCACAAGTGAGCTATGGATTTATACTGAGTCACAATAATAATGTTCTCAGTTTTAGACTCTGATCTTTTTCTCATATTTTCCAAAATCTGTATTGCTTTTTGACTGATACCAAGCACAGAGTTCATGTTTGCATGGAAATATGAGTCATAACCCTAAGATTTCACTCATGGGTGATGATGGGAGCTGAGAGCCCATCTTTTTGTATTCATACTTAGGATTGTTTTTCCCATGTGCATCACTTCATATTTACCAATTTTGAATTTCAGCTGCTTCTTATTAAATAAGTGTTCTCTTTTTATGAGTTATCCATTACTGTCTTCCAGAATATTCTTATTTGCTACTGTAATTGTTTGTATTTCAAAGAAACTTTGTTTGTTTTTCAGTAATAATTCTGCTGGCAGTTTCCACAATATGTCATTAACAGCACTTTTGATTCAATTACAGAATAAGAAGCAACACTTCGTATTTGGAAACAGAAGCATCCTTAGAACCAAGTACAGTAAGTTATAAAAATTGCTAAAGTTGCCTTCATAATCACAGAGAATAAGAAAATACCACATATTTGTCACTGCCTTTCACTTTGCAGAATCATATGAACTTTCTGAGACTCTCTTCAGGCATGACTACATGGTATATAAACAGTATGGAACTGATATTTCATTATCTGATATGGAACTAACTGACATGGACTAAATAGTTAATTTGGGATAAGTGTCCATAGGCCTTAGAGAGTAATAATTCCTAACTTAACAGACTTTAGACTAAGGCTGTAAACTGACTTTCTTTTTGACCGGTTCATGCTGAAAACATATAAAAAACAGTTATTTATATTTAGAAAGTACAGTTATCTAAGTCCCACTAGGTCTATAATATTCTCTTATTTGATCATATAATATATATATTTTTTTTTTTGCAGGCTAATATATAATAGAATTTAAGACTTTTGAGATAATAATGAATGAGGATTTAGATTAAAAAAAAGGGCTAAATTTCAGAAAACACCTAGAAACTTATTGATCTGTTGATTTTTGAAAGCTATATTCGTTAGTTATCACTGAACAATTCTACTGCTAATAATTACATGCAACCAATTTAAAATACAATTTCTCCATTCGACTGAACTGAATGCATTTCAGACACAATTGTACTTAATACGAAAAAGTCTGGAAATTTTAGTCTGCAGAAGAAGCTGAGAAAAATCACTTTTTCTTATATACAGATAAGAGCAGTTGCAAGAAAACTCCTCCTCCCAGAGTACTTTGCTGTATGTACAGAACCCATATTCATGCCCAAGGGATAGATTCTACCTTAAGATCCTAGATAGATAAGTTCTCTTTGAACCTCCTTTTTGGAGACATTTCTGCATTTAAATTGAGCCACTGCTGTGTGGACGGTGATGGCAAACCCTTGTAAGCCAGGTTTGCTGTTCACTCATTCCTTGCAAATGGACAAATAAAATGATAGCACTGCAGAATGAGGTCTGAGAAACCAACAGGAAAAGAGCATTTTTGTCTTCAACAGCCAAAGGAATCTTGTTCAGCTTCACAAAAACAAGCAAGGGGGGGGGTTAAATGAAGCCTATGTTAATATCTTTCTTAGGACTTGACAAAACACCTTTAACATAGCTCTCACATAGATGCATCCTAGGTAATGATGGAACTTACTGTAACTCAGAATCTATGCTGACATTTCACAATGAAGGTTGTTTTAACATAAGCAAGATCATTTTAAAAATAAAGCAGCTTACTTTGCCAAATATTAAACCTCATTAACATCAACCTGCGGAAGAAATGCAGAGGTGATCCTGTTTCCTCTGGAATGAATGAGATTTTGTTCATTGCTGGGGAAGAGATTGCTACATATTTTTCAATAGAAAACTGGCCCTCAGAGCTCTTACCAGAGGGATCGTACTCAGCCCTGAATAGTTTCTCTTTATCTGTGACCAAGAGAACAATAAAGTAGAAGATATAAGAAATTTCTCCTCCCTTTGAGGAAAGGCCAGGTATAGCAGAATAATGCTTAAATGTCCTTGTTCCAGTTCCATCATCCCTAGCCACTGCTGAGTTTTCAGCTCATGTCCTTAATTACCTCATCTGAAAAAGTAGAAACAGATAATTAACCCTTTGAAGAATTCAAAGCTCACACAATTTTATAATATCAGCGATCTCTTCTGATTCTTAGTATACTTAGTATATTATTGTGGAGGAATAATGTCTTCCTATCTACATTTAGGTAGTCAAGAATGTTGCAATTATGTTTGAAAATCATGTATTTTTTTTCTTTTTCAGAGTTAGACATGTCTGTGCAATCAGATATCGGCCATCACACATTACCTCCAGGGCCTTGATCTGACAGTGCTGAAGCTACAGCTCCAATCATGAACAGTTGTTATCATCGCATAATTGGGAATACTCTAAAAAGTAATGCTGTGAGTATATCTACACAGTATTTAGACATGTAGTCACAGCAAATAGGAACTCATTCAGCCCACCTTTACAGAAGACCATACTGACATGGACTGGGGCAGCCAAAAAATCCATCTCCTGGCATTCACTTGCTCAGCCTCAGAACTGGACAAGCACAGCTATATGCTTATTTTTCTTTCAGCAGTGAGTATGCACCATTGGTGGCATACAACATAAGCATAACCATTAATGCAGGATGGGATTATTTCTAATGGACTTGAATGTGGGACCAGATGTGGCTTGCTCTGCTTTTTCAGTGTGCAAACATCTACTGATCCTCATCCAGGTACAACAGCACTACAGGGGAAATAACGAAGTGCAAGTGCTCCCTGGGACACATGCAAGGGAAGGAGAGTGACTTGCTCCCCAAGTCACGGACAAGGCAAACTCTGCCAAAGCCATTTATTTAATCCCTGAAAAGAATTTTGTCCATAATGTTATACAAATGAAATATCAAAAACCTGCCTTCAAAGTCAAAGTTGGAGGAACTACGGCTTTATATATGGCTTCATATCATTACCCAAATAAATGACTAAGCAGATTGCAGCTACATTCAATTAACACTTAAGGTAAATCAGTGATCAAAGAAGGAGAGAAAAATCAACTTCAGGAAAATGCTCTTACAGACACTTTTAGGGGCTGCATAGAATGACCCAAGGCGGTTCCACAAGTCATCAGGGCAGCTAAGCTTGTCTTAACATCCAAGCCAGAAGCAGGGCACTGAGGGCACCCACAGACACAAGCACTGGGCATCTTCCTGGGGACAGGGACAAGCCAAGGCCAGGACAGGACATGGGGCTGTGAATGGCCTACCTTACTGAGGCCCAAGGCTGGGCAGGGCAAGGCTGAGGGGAACTGGAGATTGTCCATGCTCTGATCTTGCTGCAGCAGGGGCTGATGGCTCCAGGGGTCCCATTCCCACAAAATGGGTCTGACAACTGGAGCAGTAAAGCAGTGCTTAAGCAAGAGGAGTAGGAAAGCTGTGACCTAAGTTGTAATTGCTGACTTTGTTTCAATCTCAGGAAAAGGGACATATCAGATGACACACAACAAAAAGCTGCAGGCTTGGGAATTCTATCCATTTATCTGGTCTGCTTGTTTATGAGATTTACAACCACTTCACAATTCCTCCTTTCCTGATGTAAATCCCATTCAGAGAGGCAGATGACATTTTAAATACTCCAGAAATGTAGCACGCAATCTTTATGCATGTTATGAAATTTTACTTCCTTTTCTGATGAACGCTTTTCCAAATGATGTGTTTGCAATGTAGATGTAGCTTTACTTTACCAGGACAATTGAGTCTGTACTCCCCAGGCAGCGATAAGCTACAACAAAAAGTCCCCGACAGCCCTATCTTTTCCCTAGGTGTGCTTTATAAACGATCCAGCCCCTTTTCAGATATGCTCATCTGTTCCTTAATCCCCTCTCAAGACATGTTTTAGAGAGCTGAGGAATGCATAACGATGTTTGATTCACATTTTTATCCTTGTGCTGTTTTGGAATATATTGTACAAAATGCTCCACAAGTAGGATGTAACTGGAAAGCCTGGTCTCTGTACTGACCCTCCACAGCTCTATGAGAAATCAAAAGAAAGCTCAGCAGAGCTCAAAAAAAAAGTTTTTATTGTTGTCTTTAAAACATTCTTCTAAATTAAGAGCTTTTAAATTCAATTTTAATGCTGGGAGAACAAGATCTGCACTGTTCACATCTGTTTGTTAAAGTAAATAAGGACAATTCTTCTGGATGCAGAATGACTGTCCTTCCTGTGCCTTCAGTCCTTTTACTCATTCATTACACACCTTTCAAAGGCAAGTGAGTACCAGCAGTGATTCTCTCACTGTTCTGGCGTGACTCATTCACCAAGACTCACCCAATACCTGCAGCAGTGGCCAAGTAGGAGAATAGTCATCCCCCACAGTGACTGCTCCTGTATTGACCTCAGAAGAGTATGTCATACATAGGCACTTGGACAGTCCCACACCCGTGATCCAGATTCATTTCTTAAAAAATTAAAAGCTGGCTTTGAGGGAGTTCTATCTAAAACGACTCTTTTATTTCTGTGTTTTTCACTTTTCTGAAAAGGGAAAACACCTTTGTTAGCCAGTAGTTAAAGTTGTTTGATGAAATCTACCTAGGGAGGGTAGGAAATTTTCTATAAGGTAGTAAAAATTCTATGGCTCTATGTTTGTGTTCCTTACTCTGAATATACAGTCCTGGAAAGGATTGCTACAGCTTGCTGCATCCTTTGCATTACAAATTCCTTTTACAGAAACTTTGCAACTAAAGGTAAAGGGATGTAAATGATAAACAAGTAGCACATGAGAGACCTCAAAGGTTGGCTTCTGGAATTTTACCAGGGCTCACGTGCATCCTGGGTAAGACTTATTTTTGTGATGAACATGTCCAATTGCAATTATATAGAAAAAAATCAGACATAAACACAGAGGTATTATGTCAGCTGGATTCCTTTATCCTTTATCCTTCTGTCATAAGAATAGGAAATGTTTTAATCTTACTGACAGGAGTAAAATAAGACTGGCGCATGACCGTAACCACAGAGGTCATTTTGTCTATTCCTTGTCCCTAGCTCATTGCATCTCAAGATATCATTTTAGTCTTTCAGTCATGCAGCCTCCTTACTCAGACTTCATTTCCTTAGCTCTTGTGCTGACGTGTATAAGTAGACATACATTCCTTGGAAACCCATTACTCTGTTCAGTCCAGCAGGAAGAGAAAATGCCAGAATTCTTGGGGGAGATTTGGGGATGGGCAGAGAATGGTCACAAGCAAAGCAGAAGATTAGCAAAGAGCAGAAGATCAGATAGAGTTTCTGCTCTCAGCCTGTGATCAGATGCTTTGTCTCAGCTCTCAATCATCAAATGTGAAGCACACTAAACTAACATCACTCTGAAGGGTGATTCTAAACATAACATCATTCTGCCTATTTCTGTTATTAAAATCCATTCTATTTATTGCTATCCTTATTTTATCTGCTTTCTCCTCCACACTGGTTCCTGTGTAAATCAATGCTGAACACGAAGGAATCTATTTTTTGATCCTACCAAATCTGAAAGACATTATAAGTAGTGTAGAAACCTTCTATAAAGACATGCTATAGCTACAAAAATTTGAAAAAAAAAAAAAAAAAGAAAAAAAAAAGCTCTTCCAAGTTAAAGAGAATGAGAATGCAATACAATGCAATACATATTTGAATTGCTTTTTCTTCAGATACTGTTTGGCTTTTTTTTCATGTTTAAATGACACATATGATTGTGGATTGGTGTTCTTCAAAATTTCTGGGGAAAAATAATTAGTAAAAACTGAATATCTGCTTGACGTATAATATTTAATTCAACTAAGATGCACCAAATGCACTAAAATCTGTTACATAAGTATGTATGTTTGCTTTTCTCTTTATGTTACAGGTAACTCCTCTTTGCCAAGTCATCAAACTACAATTAAGAAAATGTATTAGTATAGAAGATTCACTTCTGGGAAGTAAGGGAATATTACCTCTTACTTTACAAGGATATAAAGTTCTCATGTACATCACAGTAACCTTTAAAATCAAAGATTGTTCTAGTGTTAAAAAATACTACAGGGTTTTCCTTATCTACATATCTAGTAGGATAACATGAAGGTCTTTCTCGCTACACAGAAGAATTATGCATACCTGCTCTATTAACTTGCAAAGAAACATAGAAGTATATTAAAGTTGCCATGCTAATCCGTTTGCCAGGCATCAAACAGAGCTGTTCTCAGAGCCACAAACTGTTGAAATGTGAAGGAAACAGAAAACCAATTAACAGGTTTTCAGCAAGGACACATAGACTTGGAGTTATCTATGCCATCTTCTTTCTAAGCCCTACTGATAGGAGGAAAAGAAGAGATAGATGAAGATAATTTCTACACATGAGGGAAATGCCAGACACAGAGTTGTGCATAAAAACAAAGCAGGCTTCTAGCAAGTCTTTGCAAACTGAGTGTAGATTATGTAGGAAACGAATAATTTTCATACAGTGAGAGCAATATGCTGATTCTGCCTTCCCCAAATGTTTGGAAGTCAAGATGCAGCTTCTTTCATTTAACTTCTGTTCCACAGTTCAGCAGTCTTAGAAGGCTGACTCCCCCTGAGAAGCCAAAACGTTTGTAAAAAGTAAAAGTAAATGCAATTAAAATATTAACACAATAATAGAAAAAAAAAAAAAAAAAAAAAAAAAAAAAGAAACCCAAAAAAAAAAAAAAATAACAATCTGAAAACATAGCTAGTAGCAGCCAGAAAGAAGTTAATTGGGCTCCAGAAGGGGACATGGCAGAGAAACTAATCCCGATGTTTAACTAGCCAGCTCTCACAGAGGCCATGCCAAGAGGTTAATTTCAGCCTGGGACCCCAAAGGGTCCTGCTCAGCTCAAATGTGTTCCCACAGATTGCTGAGGAGAACACAGTCTGCTCAGTGCACTTAGTGCAACTGTCTTACATAGGATGAATTTAAGACTCTGCACTGATACTGGCTTAAAAAAAAAAAATAATAATAATAATAATAAAAAAAAAAGGTGAGCTGTCTCCCTGATCCTGCTCTGTTGCAGTCTCCTTTCCCCATCTTTGCAGTGGCTGCAGATTTTTAGAGTCAGTTATGTGAGCAAGAAAAGGGGATGTTGAGGATTTACCAGGTCTTTTTCTTGCCTAGCTTTTCATCTTGCAAACAATGGTGGAGTTTCCATCTTCCCTCACTCTCTCATGTACAATGCCTCTCTGGTCAGCTCAAGTCATGGCCAATAAACTTATATATTTTGATACACTGGCTGAACACAGCCCTGTCAACAGCAAAAAATATGCAACCATGCTTTCCATTTGGATAAAAGAATTTGAGAATAGGTTTCAAGATTGCCACAAAAATCATCAATTTTTTGGTTTATTTATGACTCCATTTTCTGTCAACATAAATATATTACTTATGAATTTTCAAATGAAATATATAGAGTTGCAATCAGATATTCAACTGAAAAATGTGACCATGTCTCTCCACCATACTTCTATAAGCCTTCTCTTACCAGAGAGAAATACCCCTCACTTCACAGCCACACCTCATTCATGTCATCGCTTTTGACAGTATGTACACTTATGAATAATTATTTTGAAGGATGAGACACTGGAAAAATAAAATTTCATCAAAAATCACTTCAAACACCTTGAGAGCTCACTACAAGTTGCAGCCACTGCTGTTGAACCAGAACAACATATTAGTTTCATGAAAACAAGGTCACATATACCACTAGTTTCGTGGGTTTGTTGCTCACCTTTTTTATATATAAAAAATAAATAAAATGCTTTTTTACTTCTATATATTAGCTATATTATATATTTTATGAGGACTGCTCCAAAAGTAATGCCTCCTGCTTTATTATGTTGTCCCATAGCAACAGAGGAGGATGTTGATGGGATGGCAGTATGGGTTGAACCTTCCCACCAGTATTCCTTTATGTTCTATTGCTGTGTGACAAACGGCAGCAGAGGGGCAATCTGACAAAATGGTGTCTGACATGAAAGTACAGATGAAGCAAAGGTGTATCACAGAGTTCATCCTTGCAGAAAAAAGATGCACCCATTGGCATTCACTGATGCTTGCTGGATGTTTCTAGAGACCAGACATTGAAAGTGAGCACAATAAGAGGTGCGTGGTGTATTTCAGCAGTGACAGCATCAACAATGAGTCATCTACACAGTGCAGGTTTTTACAAGTGTAGCATGCATGTTCCTGATCATCTTTAACAAAAACGCAGAGTTAGTAGTGGTGACCATGTTGAGAAATGGTGCTTTTTTAGCTGAGAATTTCTCTGTCAAAAGTCATAGTATGCTCATTTTCTCTGTAGTTTCCATGTAGTTTCCATGGAAATAAATAGGAGGAGTTACTTTTGGAGCAACCTACGTATATATAGCCCAAGGCAGGTCCTCTTCATTCAGTGCTGCCCAGGCAAACCAAGAAGCTGGACACCCATGAGCTACTCTGTTCTCAGAGATATGTAAGAGGAAGCCCATATGTATTCCTTCACTGAAAAGTTTCTCTATGAACAAAATGTTATTTGGTGAAAGAAGAAGTGACAATAAATAATACTGAAGAGGGAGATCATTTGGGGCGTGTGTGTAATGCAGCAGCCAATGGGTGTTACCTATTTCATGGAAAAAAAAAAAAAAAAAAAAAAAAAAAAAAAAACAAACCAAGTGGTATTAAAAGCAGTTACAGCAACAAGAAGGCTTTGATTTGCTCATTTAAAAAGAAATCAAATTACTAAACAAAAATCAAACCTGCATATGATAATGTCTATTAGCCCTTTGCACATCGCCAAGAACACAAGATTTTGCTGGAAGACCAAGCCTGCCCTTTGATAGTGACTCATTACAGCATGCTGCAAAGTTCTGCTGCAGGAATCTGCTGCTAGAACGTGACCTTCTTCCTGTTAAATAATGCCAAGACTGATGTAATGTGCTTATTTGAACTTCTAAATGAATCAAATACAGGCACCCTTTCCTAATTCTGACATTGTCTTACAAGAGAGAGCGCTCGTGTAACCAAGAACTTTACCACAATAGCGCTCTGTGCTATATTGTAATGCAGCCTCATTATGAGAGGATCAGAAAAATGAACGTGCATAGCAAATTCTGCCATTTTTTTTTTAAAAAGTTCTAAATACAATATCCGAGATTTCTGGAAAACAAATGCAACTATTTTCTGTGGTATGGTAGCTGATGCCCCGTATAACTGTTTCATCAAAGATTTTTATCAGTTCCATCCGTATATACCAACAAATGGCACCAACTCACAGCCACACTACATAAGCTTTAAGGCTGACAGTCTTGTTGTCCAGTATAAATTCTCCATATTCTGTGCAGATCTTGAGATATGCCTTCTGACATGAAAGCTGCATCAGGACTAATCCAAACAGAAACCTAACTTCTGCAGATAGGACTTTTCCAATCCCGTATGTTAGCAACTCAAATGTGCACTGAAAATACCTGTTTATTTGTCTAAAAGAGGAGCAAATGCAGTCTTTTAAAATTATTCAGTTGTGTGGCATCCTGGCCACATTTTTGTCTATGAAAGATCTAAATCCATTCAAAGTTTGCTCTTTAGTGCTGAAATACCTCCTAAAACTGACCTTTTCACCTTGATTCCTCTGCCCAAGGCTTTCTGTCCCCTCAGCAGCACTATTTTAAGAGTAAAGCTGCACTCAGCAAGCCTAATTCTAAACCATCATCTCGGGTTTTGCAGCAACTTACCACACCAGCATATCCAGATTTAAATAGCAATTTGCATGAAATAGACCATTATTTATGTATACATTATTTCATGTTGGAATATCAAAATACAGCTCACCGAAATTTTCTCAGGAGTACTTTTAATAAAGTAAGATTTTAAAATGAGCCCACTGAGTGTTGTCCTTTTGGGACTACAACCTCTTTTGCATTAACGCACCAGAAATCAGTTTGTTGAACAGAATGCCTGACAGAAACCAACAGCTTTTCTTATTTAAATTACCTCTTGCACAGTTTAACTCACACACTCCCACCATAAAACTATTTCATCCTTTTGTAGGAAGCAGATTATAGGTTTTCATATTATGTTCCTCTGGCATCTTCTTAAACAAGTTACCTCTGTAAGTGCTATCTATAACACAACTGATGTGTTACTGCCTTGAGCACTAAAAAGAGTGGATTTGGGTAGGAAGGAGAAGAGCTGTTACAGTTGATCTATTCTCCTTAGTTTTTCCTCCTGCTGGGTGCACTCAGCGCAATATTGGTTCTGCATGCTTAAGAACAACACGCTGGAGTGCAAGAGGAGTAACAAGCCTTTTGAAGTATTGGAGAATATTTCTAGCCTGCAGCAGAGGCCTGTGTCAGGCAGAGAATTTCTGTGTAGTTTTTGCAATTTTCACTCCTTTGCTGTAGTTCCTCCTTCAGATGGAAAATTTGCTGCAGATTCAGTACATTCCCCTTCACCTAATATGTTGCCAGGAGCAGGACAGGACTCCAGTCCATTCAGCTTTTGGCCATCACCACTTCTCTTCTCAGAGCACTTACTCTAGCCCAGATGATATAAATGCCAAAATCTAATTTCTTCAAACTGCGTATTTATCATTTATTCCTTTAGTTTTTCTTCACATTTCCACCAACACAAGCAGTGTTCAAGCCGTTACTATGCGCATACTAAAGAGCACATAATCGCAATGACACTAGACCTGTGCTGAGTGCCACAAACCATGGCTCTAGTAAAAATGGGCATCATCTCCTTCATTTTAGTGCTTCAAGGGCAGCAGATGCAAAGGAGAGATGAAAAAGTAGCTCACTTATATGACATTTGAAACTCTAAGTAATCTTTGCATGAAAACCATCCTGCTTCACCTATAGTGACAGGTTCTTAAAGATAATTATTCCATGCACTCTGACACATTATTCCTCCCTTAGGACTCTTCAAAACATAATTCTTGCTGTTCTTGATGCCAACCCTAGATCATGAGGAGATGTAGTCTCTGCATAAACAAGCTTAGTCCATTTGCTGGAGTGTGCTAGTGGAAGGCCTACTTCCGAGGAAAATCTCACACCTTTACTGACATTATGAAATGGAGAAGCAGGACATATTTTGACTGTCTTTTTTTCAGTCTCTATCAAAGATATGTGTGAAGTAAAGCAGAGGGATCAACACTGGGAGATCACTAACAAGTTATTGATTTGCTCCCACATCTAATCTGCTTGTACTTCTCCTATAAAAAGAAACGTGAAGGCACGGTGAATAAAAATAGCCAGAGGCAGATTCTCCTCAGCAGCAGGAAAAAGAGCAAAAGATGAGAATCTTGAAAGTCCCAGATGCAAAAGAGGAGCAATCTGTTGGGTGGGGAGGTACAGGGAGGCAGTGCCAGGACCTAAGCAGCAATTGGGAACAGGAATGGTGGAGGATGGTCAGCATGAGCAGCCAGTAGGGTGAAGCAATCCAAAGGTGAGGAAGGGGCAAAGGTGAACAATTGCTACTTGATCAAATCACAAGCTTGGGAAGGCAGAGAGTAAAGTATTACAGCTAAATACAGCTGGTGAAAGATTAATGCAGCAATACTTTATCTGTTTGGATAAGTTGGCACAGCATTTATGCCAAACAGCAGGGAGATTAAAAGATTATCAGATAAGGGCTAGTTTTCTGGGTGGACAGGAGATAGAGAGGGGAGATGTTGATTTGGAATATAACAGTGATTCTCAATGCAGTAAAACCTTATGTCAGATACGCTATAGAAACATTCACCAAAGGGCACTTGCCCTTTGAATCACAGAACCATAAAATAGCCTGGTCAGAAAGGGATTTTAAAGCCCATCCATCTTCAGTCCCTGCTGTGGGCTGGGCTGTTCCCTAGCAGCTCAGGTGCCCAGGGCCCCATACAACCTGGCCTTGAGTACCTCCAGGGATGAGGCACCACAGCTTCTCTGGGCAGCTGTGCCAGCGCCTCACCGCCCTCTGAGTGAAGAATTTCTTCCTAACATCTTACCTAAATCTCCCCTCTCTTAGTTCACAGCCATTGGCCTTTGTCTTATCACTATCTGACTGTAAAAAGTCAGTCTCTATTTTTCATCTGTTCTGTCTTCCACTGGTAAGATGAATATTTTGAACTTACAGTCTGGATAACTGACTAAGCATTTCCAGATTTATATTTTAAAGATCATGCTTCTTAGTATCTTGAATGCTATTACATTAAGTGGATTAGTAGGGAAATAAAAATGGAAGCATTTCTACAGACATAAACGTCTCTAAAATGTGTGCATAGACTTCTGAAAAGTTTACAGCTTACCTTAATTCAAACTCGCTCTGTGATGGCATTGAAATTGCACACTGGTGGTGGTACCAAAATAACACTAATCTGAAGGCAACGTCAATATTATCCCCATCAAGTTAAATCCTCATGGCACTAAGTTTCTGTGTACACTAATCCAGATGTTACTCAGTTTCTAGTTAGGTAGGTTATGTTTCATTTAGGTTTGTGATAGCTTGTCTTTACAGTGTCATATGAGTTTTTTGATTACCAACCACATGGTCTGTAAATGTGTAACGCTCATAATATAAATATACTTTGTAATTAGTATACTTGCTGTCAATACACATTATATTTCTGTGGACTTTTCATGAGATATTCCTGGGTTGATATGCCTCATCAGAAGAAAAACCCGTGATCATTTTAGCTAGGAGGAAAAAGAGCAGTTTGTTACAGGAAATATGCATTCACAAACTATAAACAACCTCAGTAACTGCAGGACCTCTCCCACAAAGTGTCATTAACCCAAATGAGTGCTGAGCAGAGCTGTATAAGTGAAGGTAATCACTTCACTAGTCAGTAGCAGTAGCAGATTTGTAACTACTAATACAACATTACTGCTATCTAGATTCCTGAAGTAACAGGCAATAAACAAAAAACATAAGTGTGCCATTACGGATAAATTCTGTCTGAAAGTTTGTATGAAGCAAACAAGGAATATTAGGGAAACATTTTTCCATCATTACTTTCCTGCTATCTGCTATCTTAAATATATTGTCCTTGTTTTTTAATTGCCATTGCCAGACGGAGAAGCCTCTAGTGTTTCAAACCTCTTGTGACACAGACAGCAGGAAAATGAAATTGCAATGTGTAAACTGACTCGAAAATTCATAATCAAAGCTTTTCAAAGGGGGACGCAAAGCAAGTGATAGTGTTTTCTCTCAGTGGAAACTAATTGAAGCTTATGAAACACATAAGCTAAGTTGGGGAAAGTCCATGACATTTCCTGCAGGCTTCATTTCTCCATTCATTGTGCTGTCACACAAAGTGCTAAAGCTTTCTTCAACGTGATGAGTAAACAGATGAATAACAAGGAATTTGGGATTAATAACTATATAATTTATTGTGGTTTTATGATTCAGGAACAGCTGCATGTCTAAAAAGGGCTTGTTCCACAGTTTAGTGTGGTCTGAAAAATGGGCAGCAGAGCTTTTATTGTGGAAATTTCCATATGTTTTTAGTCTGCCCTTTTCAGGAATTCATTTGCTGCTCACATTCATTTATGTTTCAATCACTCATTCATACACTATAGAGAGTTATCATTCTCTCCCCACCCTCAAAGGATTGCTTTGTATAGCTAATGCAATCAATACTTCAGTCTGAAGGGATAAACTATCCCAGACTTCCTATTGTTTAGTGGTTTATTTGATTTTATCTCAAACTACAGCCATATCAAGTAATATTTTGTCATCTGTTTGACAGGTCTATTGCTAGGATATTTTTTTCTTTCATTGTTTGGACTCGACTAATCTTAGACCACTATTTATTTTCATTTCCTAATTAGTGTTCAAGTGACCCAGTGTCATGTTATAGATCTGATGAAAGTTATAACTACCTGGTCCTTATCCAAGCTGTAACTAATTTAAAGTGATAATACTGGTGTCAATCAAAAAATGCCACTGATAATAATTTCATAATAAATATTCATAATTATCTTTCTGTATAACCTGACTTTAGATGTAATTAAATTGGCTTAACATTTTACATTTAATTCAACCTGTTTATACTGACTATTCACAGTCAGTTCAGTTTCTAGCAAATAGAAGAAAACCAACTGAAGTGGAGAGTCCACAAAAAGTTTTGCATATTATATTAAAAATGGGAAACGCCCCAATTTGTCTCAATAATTAATGAATAATAGATTTCTCATTCTGAAGCTCATACGTTCTAAAAAAAAAAGTCAATGTGTTAAATTAGTACTGCAGAACAAGGGTGATCTTTTGAAGGATCTTTAGAAAAGACAACCTGTAGTTCATGATTATAATTATATACAGTTATTATCAGTCAGTACAGCAGAGGCTTGTTCCCAAATATTTTGAAGAGAAAAAACTCTCTGATTTTATTGCAATTTTATTCATCTTGAAACTCTTGTGTCTCCTTGTGTCTCCTGTCTAGAACAACAGATTGTAACAGTACATAGCAATTGTGTGAATTTACAGAATTTAGGAGACTCTTCAGACACTGAAGAGAGAGAGACATACGTATTCTCTAACTTTCTAAAATGCACCAGGCCTAAACCTAAATCTTTCAGATGTTCACATCAAGAGAACTATTTAATGAGAACTGTTGGTGATAGGTGAACAGTTGGACTGGATGATCTTGTAGCTCTTTTCTAACCTTGGTGATTCTACAATTCTACAATCACAGATTCTAAGAGAAATGCATAGGAGATATTTTATCCAAGACTTTTAGGAGAGATTCTTATTGTAAACAAATACACATATGGTTAAGTTCTTGCTATCTATCTAATCTATGTTTGATGACGTTGTCATACAGTGACAAAAGTAAGTCTTATTTGTTCAACTTAATAGATATGCACAGTTCTTGTTCAGATTATGTTGTCAACAAGTGCATCTTTCTTTTTTGACTCTCTCTCTAATCTCCCCTTTCTTTGCTGGAAGGCAATGAGATTTTTTTTGGTGATTACTATCCACCACTATCCAAGCAATAAGCACTATGAAATGTATATACCTATATAAAAAGAAAGGAATTCTTTTGGATTGACAAAATAAGAACACTCTTAATATCCCTCTGTATTACACAATTACTCTCAAGGCTTCTTGTTGCCTCATGGTGAAATGAAATATATATATATATATATATATATATATGTGTATGTGTGTGTGTAATATATATATATTATATATTATAAATATATAAATATATAAATATATATATTTATTCTAAACTTTAAAATTACAATGACACCATCAGTAAGATGCACTAAAGCAAGAAAGTTCAGTCAAATAACATTTTTTTCAGTGAAAATGGCCTAGCTTTTTGAAGAGATTTATTTTATATTGAAAAATGTGCTTTTACTTAAAATGACAACAGCAAAAATGTTATTGATTTGACTTTTCAAAACGTAATTAAAATAGCACAAAAAATCTGAATTCTATTTCAGAGTGTTTCAAATAAATGCAAACAGTCACATGAGATAAATTTATCTATACCTTCATTGTTTAGTTACTGAAAGTGCAGACCTCAGGGAAAACCTTTGAGAGTACAGCCACTTATGTGGATCAATTTTTGTCCCAGCCTATGACAGATCTCATTTGAAATAAATGTGGAAATATTCATCAGTATTAATATAAACCAATTAAGTATTTGGAAAAGGATTACAGAATCACAGAATCACAGAAACACCAAGGTTGTAAAAGAGCTTCAAGATCATCCAGTCCAAGCATCCACCTATCACTTATAGTTCTTACTAAACCATGTCCCTCAATACAAAATCCAACTGTTCCTTGAACACCTCCAGGGTCAGTGACTCCACCACCTCCCTGTGCAGTCCATTCCAGTGCCTGACCACTCTTCCAGAAAAGTAGTATTACCTAACATCCAGCCTAGATCTCCCCTGGCGCAGCTTGAAGCCATTCCCTCTAGTCCTGTCACCAGTTACATGAGAGAAAAGGCCAACCCCCAGCTCACTACAACCTCCCTTCATGTAGTTATAGAGAGCAGTAATGTCTCCCCTGAGCCTCCTCTTCTCCAGTCTGAACAATCCCAGCTCTTTCAGCCGCTCCTCACAATGCCTGTGCTCCAGACCCCTCACCAGCTTTGTCACCCTTCTTTGAACCCACTCCAGAGCTCAGTGTCTTTCTTGCAGTGAGGAGCCCAAAACTGGACACCGTACTCGAGGTGCAGCCTCACCAGAACTGAGTACAGGGAGACAGTCATTTCCCTGTTCTTGCTGGCAACACTTTTCTTGATGCAAGCCAGGATGCCATTGGCGTTCTTGGCCACCTGGGCACACTGCTGGCTCATGTTCAGCCGAGCATCAACCAATACCCTGAGGTCCATTTCTTCTACACAGTCTTCCAGCCACTCTGCCCCAAGCCTCTAGCATTGCCTGGAGCTGTTGTGGCCAAAGTGCAGGACCTGGCATTTGGCCTTGTTGAACCTCATCCCATTGGCTTCAGCCCAGCTACCCAGCCTGTCCAGATCCCTCTGCAGGGCCTCGCTACCCCCAGGCAGA
>NW_024962263.1:44564179-44572350 GCF_019238085.1 Lagopus leucura
GTAGAAGAAATGGACCTCAGGGTATTGGTTGATGCTCGGCTGAAGGTGGGGAAGGGGTGTGGAGGGGAGGGGAGGGGAGGGGAGGGGAGCATCTGACATCAGCACATTCAAAAGTATTTCACTTTTTTTTGGCAAAACATCTGTTTTTCATTGGAATTACTGAAAGAGACACAGCATAATAAAAAATTATGTTATTTCAGGTCAGATAACCTGCCCAAAGGAAACTTTCTCTTAAAACAACCCATCTGCCTGTTCATACATACTTTTGATTGCATAACCAACCGATTTCTTTTTTCTGCAGATCTATCAAGGGTGGATTTTACCCACCAGAAGAAAAAAATGTCAAAAGATTAGCTTCTTCACAGCTGATCAAACATATTTTTTGTTTAAAATCTAAGGTTTACCTCTCTGCTTACTCAAAGTCTTAAAGTGTAGCTTTCATGCAAATACATTAATTCCTTACTTAACTGTAGTTTTTCTTCTTTTCCCAAATCCACCAAGTTTCTTTTTGTATACAGCAGTGGCTGCTTTGTCTCTCTTATGGCTTGCGTGTACAGGTTGGAAAATAAGATTCTTTCTATGTAAGACTGGAGAAAAATAATCTTTCACCTCTACCCAACACACTAGATTTTCAAATGGTGATTTCCAGTGTAAATTGGGAATTTTCTTGTATTTGCAGAATATTTATTTCTTTTTATCTTTTCACTGTGGAAAAAACTTCTTTATGTATGTAGCAGATGTATATAGTACACATTTTACAATATAAATAATAGAAGACAATATTAAGTTTAGACACTGTTGATTAAAGGCTGATTTAGCAGAGGGTTGTGAGAGTTAGGGAAGTTTTGGTAGGTTGAGGTTGGACTCTATGATCTTAAAGTCTTTTCCAACCTGAACAATTCTGTGATTCTATGATTCTAAACCACTTCAGTGTAGACAGAGCACTAAGACAAAAGACCAAAGAGTGAAAAGAGTCACTCACACAACTTGAGCCAGTGACAGTAATCTAGGTTTAGCAACTGGTTTACTTAGGTTGGTAATTGACTCATTCATTCAAATGAGCATCAGAACAGGAACCATGCGAATAAAAGGTATGCAGGACACATCTGGATTCTATATGTTAAGCTAGAACATGCTATTTCATGGAAAAAAACCTCCATAATTTGCTGTCAAAATTATCAGACAGGTATATAGTAAGCAACAAAGAGTAAAACTGGCTAGCAAGATAAGATAGTTTTGTTTTAATTTGCAGTAGTGAAAATGTCATAGGTGGGGGAAAATTATTTTTGTCCATATTTTAGAACATAATCTGTTCAAACAACAATTAAAACGTCTGTTCTGTTATTGCTAGTTGAATCTCTGAACCACACTTTCCCTGTCACTTTTTATATCAGCTGAAGCAGAAAAAAAGATGTAGTAATGATATTTTTTAATTTCTTAAAATAATCTGTTTGTCTTATGACTGTGTTAAATCCTGCCATTTAAGATCTGTTTGTTGTTTGGGTTTGTTTTTTTTTTTAATATTTAGTATGTTTGATGCTTTTGTGTGAAACTGTTCTCATTTTGTGCTGTCTAGTATAATATCTGGTGTCATGCATCAGTTCTTCTAGTGAATAAAAATTTACTGTGGAAAACCCAAATATGTAAAGGCTGACATTCCACAATTACAAATCTAATGTGTGAAGCAACCAATTTCATTTAAAAATAACTATTTAAATAGATATAATATCTTTATTTATAGCAATTATATTGAAAGCTAGCACAGGATGACTGCTGTGCAAACATTCTTCTCTTTCTCTCTTTTCACGGGAATGATTATACTTTAAATATTTATTTATTTATTTATTTATTCATTCATTCATTTTACTTATCTACACAGGAATACACACACTGAACCAATTAAGTTCTACTTAATTTTCTTTGCTTTGTTAACAGAGAAATGCAAGTGCTTCTGATGACAGGCTTGAATGGTCACAATCCAGTACCAAACAGAAAGTCACTTGTGTGAATCCAGTTGGAAACACAAAGAGAGATCTGGCCAGTATTCAGGCTGTCTGAAGAATTCCCAAAGGTTTGGTAAGGACTCTAGAGAATTTAGATCAGGAGGAATTCATCTACTAGTTCTTTCAGATTCTGGGTTTATCCAGACAATTAATTTCCACCCTAAGCAAGTCTGCTTGTTGCAGAAATGATCATTACTCTTCAGTGATTTCCAAGAAAGCATACTGATGTGTAACTGATTGAACATTCTCCTGATACAGAGGTTACATGAGTTTTCTTTTTGGAAATGAACTGCTAATTAAAACTGAATAATTGGACTGTATGTGCTAAAGAGCTGGAATATTTCAAAGCAGAGCGGATTAGTACCTTCCTTTTCTAAATACAGACAAGTGAAATGAACTTTTTCACATGAGGATGTGACAACACGAAGTGTTACCTGATGTTTCTAAGAAGGCATCTTGTTTCTCTTCTAGAAAATGTGAGGGATTTTTGCCTTGGGATTTTATCTAGCAAGTGAAATGTGCCAGAACAAGCAAACAAACAAACAAACAAACAAAAAAAAAAACAAAACAAAACAAAAAAAAAAGCCTACCTATACTTTAGCATCCACCAGTTCTTGGTTTATTGACTCTTGTTTACAGAAGAGCTCTTTTTGAGTATTTTGCTTACCCTTGTTTCATACCTTCAGCATTTTTATTCTGTTAAACTGTACATTTTAGCCTCTGGGTTGTACATTTTTTGTGTGTTCAATAAACTAAAACAATCTAAGTTATTACTCTTGGATTACACAGTACTGAGGCCACAATGTTGCTGTTGTGTCTTACCATGGGAAATAATAGGGTTTTCGTACATTCAGTGCAACTACAGACAACTACAAACAACTATTCACAAGAGAGCAACATTTACAATGGCCACTTAGGGTTCAAGCCGATGTAACTGCTCTGTTGGATCTGAACTTTCAAAATCAGAAAATATTTAGCAGTGTCTGGATCCAACTCTGTAAAATACAAGACTAAAAAAACAGTCTGTTCTGTACATTGTCTTTACTGGCCATTAAACTTGAGGTGAGCTCTTTAGACACAGAGATTCTCATGGGTGAGCAATATACAGTCTCTCTACAGCCTGTGGCCAGAGCTGCTAATAGACAACCATCACACCTCTAAATCTAAGAAGTTTTGCAGTAATTCCACGAGGATCTCTTGCCTCCCTTCTTACATGTCTTCTCTATCTTATGTTGCATTTTCTTTTGTTGTAATGTCCATCTGAAAATCAAGCAATAATGCCTGTGCTTACATGGATTGATTCACCAGGTAGCACTTGTGAAATAAATCACAGAACACTTGTGAGATTTTAGCAACCATGCTCAAGATAACTGACAAAAAAGTAATCATAACAGATCAATAGGTTGAGATGTACAGTAAATTTTGCCTTACAACATGATAGGAAGAGACTGATTTTAGCAAAATTGGTTAAGATGATTGCTGTAGGATTCATGGCAGATTCTTGTAAGGACTTCACAGAGGTTTAACAAGCACTCCTTGAAAAATGTCAATTCCTGCTAAGACTCATCCATTTCGGCTTATGCCTTTTTTGCTGCACACTGTTTTCTACTCCTGCAATGAAGTCAGTAATCTTCATACAGATCAAATGAAGAGGGCTTTATATATTAACAGGCCACACACAGAAACATGAACAAAAACTATTTACATGATCTGCCTCTGGGCTGGGCATTTAAAACATCCTTACAGAGCTGCTATCTCCTGGTCAGGCACTGGAACGGGCTGCCAGTGAGGCGGTTAAGTCACGCTGGAAATGTTCGAGAAGCATTTAGATGTTGTACTGAGGGAACTGTTTAGTGGGGAAACATTGTTGGTAGGATGGTGGTTGGACTGGATGATCTTGGAAGTCTTTTTGAACCTTGGTGATTCTATGATTCTTTGATTCTATGATTCTACAACAATGCAAGGTTCAAGCTAACAGTCCCACTCTGTAACTTCCTAACAGTTGCCACTGTGAGCATATTCTTTTTTGTTCTTCTTCCTACGTGTGGCATAACACTTAAAATATTGATCATGCACTAACTCCTTAGGATACTTTGTAAGTTGCCTGACAAATTATTGCTGCATCTTTCTACATTGTAATCAATCAGATCTGGATAGTGATAGAAAGTGAGAACACATCAGTACACCTTTATGTTTGGATTTTCTGTTTAATATTCATGGAAATATTAAAAACAGATAAAATTGCTTGTTGGCTGTTGCAGACTGAACAAGAGGGAGGTAAATTATCTTATTCAAATGTGAATTTACTTGCTTCTTTTTGCTTTTGAGTACACTTGTTGATTTCCCCCACCACATATACAAGAAAGGGAGTAAAAAAAGTATGATAGCTACTTTTAATGAGAAGCAACTCTTTAAATTTGAGAAAAAATAACTTACCCATGAATCAGTCCTTTTTCTTACCACAGTAGTATAGAATTTTATAACACACCTGTAGTTTCATTTGCATTCTCAAATCCATTTCTACATAAAGAAAAATGAAGAAGACAGTTATATGTTTAATATCTGTGCACTTCCAAATGTATTCTAAAATATCTAAGATATTTTTCCCTGAAAAAGTGGAAGATTCTTTGTTGGCAATACTTACACAAACAAGAGTAGTGATAAAAGATCTAGCTGTTAGGGACAGGTGATGTAAATCAACATCAAATCAGTCAATTTCACTGACTTCTGAACTGGTTTTAAACTAGTCAGGTTTTTTTAACTGGCTTGACTAAAGAAATCCAGTTCTCTTAAAGTAGCTAACATGAGCATCAAGGTGAATTATTCCAGGTTTAAAAGTGTTTGAATAGTCTTTCTCCATCTATGATGTACATGTGGCCTGAGGGAAAGGGATGAAAAGCTGTAAGATGGAGCACAGCAAGTAAAACCAATAAAAGAAGCAGTATCTGTAGAATCGTATTACATTTATCTTCAAGATCTGTGAAGCCCACGAATCAGTGCAATAGCTGAAAAGTAATGTTAAGCTTAGGCAGACAAAGATGTTCTCTACAAAAAGAAACAGAATAAGTTTTTGATCGACAAGTTTATATGAAAAGCATTTTAGTTTTATTGCCATGGGTGTAGTGAACTTGTCCAGCCATTGGCTTTTTTAAGTTTTTATGACATAGCTGTTCCATAACATGTATCATATGAAATCTTAATAAAAACCGGCTTGACATTTTATTAAAAGTTCCATATCTGGCTTTTAAAGGAAATTCAGCTTTTCCATTCACAAAAACTTCCTACCAATTTCACTTATCCTTTGTACACTTTTTGCTCTTTTACCACGTTTACCAGCTCTTTATTTTTATATTGAGTTAACATACAGTCAGCATTTTATCCAAGAAGATCCTGATAAGGAATAAAAATCTCTATCAAGATGCTTTAATCAACACTTAACTGCACACATTTCTGTTTGATCTCAGGAGCTGTGTTTGAAAACACCTTGTTTGGAGAACTCCTGGCAGTGGAGACTGGGAGGATAACAAGTAAAAGTATTTTTATGTCAGAAGATCTGAATGAAAAGAACATTGACACGTTTAAGTGTCTTTTTTATTCTTTTCTTCCTCCTGTTCTTTTTCCCTTTATGGATAAAATTATTTTAAAATTCACCGATACTTCTTGTTCCACTGCCACAGCATTGTTTCCTTGGTATTAAAGAAGACTGATGTTAGCCAAAAAAAAAAAAAAAAAGCACTCATTAGGAGTTGAAAGGAGATCTGCATGGTGCCAGACAGGGCTGCATCTGTCTAGCATGAGGTTGCTGTGCCATGCTCCATAGCATCTGGCACTGGCCCCTCAGAAAAGGGATGGTGGATTAGATGGATCATGGATGTAATCCACTTTGACAAGATCTATGTTTCTGTGGCTCAAGAAACATAATCCAATTACTCAAAGGAGCTGGCACACCATATTTAAAAACAGTCTCTTTTGTTCAGTTTCTACATGAAGCAATATGATAAATACTGTACGTGTTGTATTTATGGAATTTATTAATAAGGAATGCATTTTCTGACCTTATTTAAAATTCACTTTAAACATAAATTTGCATTTCTGATAGGCTCTTGCTAAAAGATGAGAATGGCTAAAACATACCCCTGCCCCAAAGACTAAGTTTGTTGGACCACAGTTTTAATGAATAAACTTTGTTAGCTTTGAAACCATAGACATAGAAAATTACATTCTGCATGGTCTTGATATGCTTTAAGACCCATATCCCTCTCCATGGCAAACTCTGAAATGCAGAAGAGGATCATGGTTGTTCACAATGTATAAAAATGTTGAAAAACCCTTTTTGTTTTATGCCTTCCTGCTTTTTTTTTTTTTTTTTTTTTTTTTAATTATTTATTTTTTGAGGTCCTAGTATCATCTCACTCCTTATTTAACAGAGAAAAAAACTGAACAGCAAGTGGATTGTCTGGGATCCAACAAGGCATTCAGCCTGATTATAGTCTTTGTATGGTTTAGAAACAGAGAGAACTGTGTGGCCCTGCATGTGGCAGGGGGGTTGGAGATTCATGATCCTTGAGGTCCCTTCCAACCCTGGTCATTCTGTGATTTTGTGATTCTGTGTGTGAATGCTCCAGTGTTTGATGGTGCACTGCAAACTGCGTGATTGTAGTGCAAACTGCAGCCTTAGAGCAGACACTGAGAATATCTCTGCCATCTACTGGGATAAGATGTCCAGCTACTTCATCAAATAAAATAGAGATTGTCAAGCAAGTTTCTGGGAGAAGGGCAAGGTGGTCACTAAGAAGAGAAAGAAAGAATAACAATGTAAGTGCTTCCCTGTTTTCCCTTTAGAATGTCAGAATAAGTAGTGAAGTATCAATCACTACTGGGTCAACCACCAGATCATCAGCTAGTTTAAGCCATATTTTTTTGAATGCTTAAATCAGCCCTGAATTGGGCCCTTGATTCACTGACTGTTTTTCATCTTAAGTCATGGTACATAATCTTACAACCCCAAAGTTACTCCCAAGTAGATTTACATATATCCAATTATTTATTATCTCTCTATTCCACATACAAAATATCTCCTACAAAATCCTCCTCCAAAATTTCTCCTACATTTAAATTCCACATTAATCCTCACCTTTATCAGAAAGTTATAAACTTGTAGTCAGTTAAGAATGCCCAGCATAAGAGATGGTTTGCAACTTCCTATATATTTCAAGAGTAAAAGATGCATTATTAAATACAGTGTTATTAACAAGGATTTACCAACTTAAAATGGTATTTTTTCTCACTTCTGAGGTATTCATTTTTTGTTACAATAAGTAATCACAAGTAAACACAAATAATGAAAATATAGCAGTTGTACTGTGAAAAAAATATTTACCATTATTAAACACAGTCTGTAGTTAATTACAGTTTGCACAAGAGAAAAATATAGCTTAAGCAGCAAATCAAATACTTGTTTTTGGATATCCCATATGAGTCATTTAACTAACTGGGTACACATAGTTGATTATTTGCAATGTGTGGATCACAGTACTTGTTTGTTTGTACTCCCTGCAGTAATATCTTGCAATAAGGTGTTAAATTGATCTAACGAGTAGCCAAGGAGACATAGACCAAAGTTGAATCTCAAGGAGTTCATTCTGTATGGAAGAGTTCTTTTCAACCTGCTTTTCAACCTTAAACCATTACACTATAAAGAATAATATAAGATGCTTTCCTCAAGGCTAGGAACATATTGTTTTAAGAACTCAGTTGAGTATTAGCTTCATGTTTTAGATGTAAATTCTTGCTGCTTCCATTAGACACTGAGGCAAACCACTCAAAAATATCCATAGCATCAATCGTTCAGTGCCTAATTCTGTTGGAATAACTCAAAACAGAGGCTGAGATATGCAGATAGCAGAAAGATCTGAGCTCCAGCAAAGTCCAAGCATTTTTGGAGATCCTTCTTCATTCATAAAGTCAAATAAATAAATCTAATAAGGCTACCTGCAGTGGCACCACCTAGCTTTTTCCTACAACATAACCATTATTGTAGCTCTTGTTTCTCCATCAGGTTTCATTCTTAAGTTCAGAACAGGATATATCTAGGATATAACCATGATTCCTCAGTGTAAGGAAAAAAAAAAAAAAAAAAAAAAAAAAAAAAAAAAAAAAAAAAAAAAA